>NC_079207.1:20304530-20589530 GCF_026745355.1 Beta vulgaris subsp. vulgaris | reverse complement strand
TTGAACTGGTTGGGAGCTTTACAACCCCTATACAACTAACCCCTAAGCTGGTATGACCGGCACAATCATGTCTGCTTTAATCAATAGAATGGTCATCATAGATGTTGCAAACTTTTGAGCCGGACACTCAAATTTTATGGGACCGACAAGGGCTTATAGCGATAAGGTTGGCTTATTGAATACGAATTTCGCCTTGATTATTATGCGATCTCTGGCAAACCCCCAAGTAACCGCTTAACAGCTTGTCCGCATGTACCAATATTTGGAGCGATCCGGATGGGAAGTTAAAAAATCTTCTGACCCGGGCCGCTACTTCGGCTATAAATAAGCTTGGCTTCCCCCTCATTTCACACTTTTTCATACTTTCTCTAAACACATTCTGAACTCTGGCGATTTTTCTCTATGAACTCAGATCTCCTTTTACTCACAACTACTTCAATTCTTACACAAGTCTATCAGTCACAAGTGCAAATTACTCATATCGTCGATTTTCGAATCAGAAATTACCATTTTTTGAGTTTTCCTACCAGTTGATTTAGGTTGAAAAATATTCTCCTCTCTTGTTCGTTTTGGAGTTCGTTCGTGCAATTTGCTCCTCAGTCTTCTTATTTTCCACTTCTTATCGCTTTTTAAACATGTCTTCTAATTCTAATTCACAAAATCTATCTTGGAGTCTTTCATGCAAGATAGGTAGAGATTTTTATTCTAAATCTCTTGGTCGTGTGATTTCGGCCAATTCACCGGTAGTGAATAGCGCAATAGAGCCTAAGGTAGAATCAGTTTGGACTTTAGTACTTTTGGCTGTCTCGACTCGCCGGTACAAACTATAGCTGATTCTGAGGCTTTAGTCATTTCCCCCTTGACCACCGTTATAATTACCGTTTATCCCGGTCAATGCGTCAGTATGCTTGGATTAGCCGAGAGGTCACCCGGGCTCTTTCCGGATATAGCCGGTACCTTACCTAATATAACGGGATATTCCCAAGTTATTCCCCTTTGTTGAGGCCTCATCTTCAAAATCAGTAAATATCAGCGATAAGGAGAGCTCAATAAGTGACGATGAGGAACAGAGTGATGAGTCGGGCGAAGATGATGTCGGTAAAAGCTATTTTGAGGATGATGATACTCTTCCTGTTGTAGTGGAGAAAATGGAGGTGGATAATCAGGCTGAAGAAAGCTCCAGATTCTCCTGAAGTAATTGAAGAGGAGGATGATGAGGGGCTCGACAACCTATACATGTCGTCTTGCAAAAGGGGTAGTCCGTCCTTTGTACAAATTAAAGAGAAATGGCGCAAGGTCGCCTACGAGAATGATTTATGCTAGAAGGGTGCAAAAGCTTTTGGTTTTCCTGACGGCTATGAATTAGTATGTCGTCCTCCGATAGTCGGGTGATGAGTCATATTAATATAGGTATTTCATGATGCATTTAGGTTGCATTTTAGGATCATTTAGTTGCATTCTTAGTCCATAATTGCATATAGTTACTTAAGTTGAGAAGATATCACTCTTGTGTGTATTTTCGGTGTTTTTGATAGTTTTCAGGTATTGAGAACACAATTGGAGTATTATTGGAAAGCTTAAGCATGAGAAGCATCTAGGAAGGAGCTAAGTCAAATGAGGAGTCCAAAGGGCATCTTCGAGTCGTATTGCAACCCAAACATAGCGGAAACATATTAAAAGAAGTATGGAAATTGAGTCATGTGCACTCTTTTGATGATAACTCATTATACAGAGATCGGAAGTTAGTGATTCCGGTGGGGTTGGAAACTAGACTTGAAGAGATTTCCAACGGTATATTACACGCCCCGATACGACTTCTAGTTTGCGAGATATGGTGTTTACAATTTGACGCTGTTTTGCAGCCCGAAAACCCGCGGCCGCGGGTTATTCCGGGTTTCCTAGTCGAATAAGGCTTTATCTTTTGACGAATTAGACTCTATTTTTCTAGTTGTTTTAGGAAATAGAAAGGTATAAAGACTCAAGGGAATATTATTATTTCCTATCTTATTTTCTATTTTGTTTTTTCCATCATTAATTCATTAAAGATTAGAACTCTTTTTCTCTCAATTAGTGAAGAACCCTAGTTTTGCTTTTTCCCCAATTACATTGAATTTTCAATAGAAGCTTTGATTTTTGCAAGATTGGTTCTACAATTGGTATTATTTCTTTTCTCTTCTTATTCCTATTCAATCCTTTATTAATTCATGTTTGCTTATTTAATTATGAATATTTTTCCCAATTATGATTGAGTAGTCTATTTCTAGGGTTTAGGGGGATCCATGATCAATTAGGAAGGGTGTTTATTAAAGTATTGATTTTTATTTGTGCATGTTGATTCCTATTGAATGTTTTTATGTCTATTTCCAATTTGGCCAGATTTGATTGTTATAGTGTTGCAATATTAGGTATGCGCCGAGAGGTATAAACTTGATATTAAGGCTAGTTTCAATAGGTAGAGTGGTATTAATAAATTGCGAGAGCCTGTTAATACCGTTCTATGATTGATTTAGACTTGAGAGAGCGAATCAATCTATTTAACTGCATTAAATTGATTGTATTTTTGTGTTTCATCCCGAAATATTGATCATTGGTGAACCTATGCCCTAGACTTTTATTTTGATAATTCTTGATATAGTTATAGTCTAGTTTAGTATAATTACTCACAAACACTCGTTCTATACTCTAGATTTGACTGACAATTAGGAAAAGAACACTGTTTCTCTGTGGATTCGACCCTACTTCCCTGACTACTATTTGTTAGAGGATTTTTGGATTACTTTTGATAAGGTGATACGACTTTAGCCTGTCAAAATTTGGCGCCGTTGCCGGGGAAACGGTTTTGTTCCATTTTCTTTAATTGTTTTAGAGTCTAGATTATATACTCTCGTCTCAGAGAACACTTGTTCTTTGGGACAAAATCTCTTAATTGTTTGTTCTTTAGTTCTTCTATGCGCAGGAGTTTGAGTTCAGATTGCCTACAATTTGATCCTGAAATCGAAAGATCCTTTCATAGACAGAAGAACTTTTCCAGACAGTTGCGAGATAATCCAAGGGAAGATAATCCTTTGGATTCTGACTCTGATTCTACCAGCATTGTCTCTATTGCTCCACCAGAATCAGAGATGGCTCAGAGGCTTACTGACTTTTCCCAACCCTCTTTGGCTGAACTTCCCAAGAGCAATCAAATGCCTGAAATCGAAGCTGTAAATTTCGAGATCAAACCTGCATTGCTAAACATGATCGAAAGAAAACAATTTGGTGGTGGACCTAATGAAGACCCAATCTTCATTATCAGGATTTCTGCCAATATTGCTCTACCATTAAGCAGCAGGGAGTGACACAAGATCAGATTCGGGAGATTCTTTTCCCATTTTCACTTCGAGACAAGGCAAAGATGTGGTACAATGGGATTAATCGAGCCATCTTGGGATCACTGATTGGAATACCTTGGCTCTAGCTTTCTACAGAAAGTACTACCCTCCAGAGAAGACTGCTAGGTTGCGTAGTCAGATTACAAATTCACCCAAGGGACTGATGAGTCTTTACATGAGGCATGGGAAAGATTTAAAGATCTTCAGAGAGAATGTCCCCATCATGGTCTACAAAAATGGTTCCTAGTTCAGGGATTCTACAATGGTTTGGGGAACAACTCGAGACTTATCCTTGACTCTGCAGCAAATGGGAGATTCATGAAACTAGAAATTGATGCTGCACATGATTTGATCGAGGAGATGGCTATCCACAACTCTCAATATGGTAATCCTCGAGGACTAGCTAACAAGGGTGGAAAGCATGAGATAGATTCTATATCCCTATTAGCTGCACAGATGAATGCAACAGCAATAAACTTGACAATATGCAGCTCTCCTCTCCTGCAAGTGTTGCTGCTTTGGGTAACCTCCGAGATTATGTGTGATAATTGTGGCATAGTTGGACATTGGGCACAAGAGTGTCGGAGTTCTCTCGAACAAGTTAATGCTTTTCAACATATCGGCCGAACAACCCATACTCCAACACATACAATCCAGGTTGAGAAATCATCCTAACTTGTCTTACAAGAGCACTAATGTCCTGAATCCTCCTGCACCACAACCACAAGCACAACAATTGAACCGAGGTACTACCAACAACCTTCCCAACACCCTCCTGGTTTCTCTAGACCACCTTTTAATCCATCTCAACAAGCACCTCCTGCCGATCCAATGATGGTTGAGATGAGAAACATGATGCTACAAATGCAAAAGGATCGACAAGCTGAAAGGCACAAATTGAGTCCATTCTTGCTCACAATAAGATGTTGGAGAATCAGTTGGCACAATTGGCTACTTCGAACTCTACTCGACAACAAGGTGCTCTTCCAGCACAACCTGTTCAGCCTACAGATTCGGCAAATGCCATCACTCTCCGAAGTGGTTCTCACTACAATGGACCACCCATGCCTATTGATGATACTTTGAGTGTGAAAATGATAGGAACAGGTCCCAGCTGAAGCTAAAAATGACAAGGAGAACTCTAAGCAACGCCACTGAACATGAAGAGACCAATGAAGCCAAAAAGCCTGCTATTGAGTTCCTCCTATCAAACTTCCTTTCCCCAATCGTCACCTCAAGAGTAAGCTGGACAAGCAATTTGGTAAGTTTTTGGAAGTCGTCAAGAATCTTCAGGTAACAGTTCCTTTCACGGAATTAATTACTCAAGTGCCTGCTTATGCAAAATTTATGAAAGATATCTTGACTAGGAAAAGGGCTTTTAACGAGGTGGAGACAGTTGCTTTTACTGAAGAATGTAGTGCCATTTTACAAAATAAATCTCCACCAAAATTAAAAGACCCTGGTAGTTTCTCTATACCTTGTCACATTGGTAGTTTTTCATTGATAAAGCTTTATGTGATTTGGGGGCTAGTGTGAGTGTTATGCCATTGTCTGTTTCCTCAAAATTGAATATGGGAAGTTTGAAAGTTACCAATATTACTCTACAAATGGCGACCGTTCCGTTAAATACCCCCTAGGTATTTTAGAGGATGTACCTGTTAGAGTAGGTAAATTTTTTATTCCCGTGGACTTTGTTGTACTTGATATGGAGGAAGATAGGCAAATTCCAATCATTTTGGGTAGGCCATTCCTTCATACTGCTGGTGCGTCATTGATGTGAAAAATGGTAAGCTTACACTATCTGTTGGAGATGATGAGGTCACTTTTAATCTGAGCACTGCTTTGAAAAGTCCTATGCTAGAGGAAAAGTGCTTTAGTATTGATGTGGTTGATTAATTTGCCATGATAACATGCCCCAAGCTCTCTATGGAGATCCCTTGGAGGCGGTACTTTGTCTTGATTCTTCCACAGGTGATGGCAGTTATGAGGCAATGAAGTAGATGCTATTGAGAGATGCTAGCAAGTGAAGAATCTGACCTTGATGGATGCCAACAGGTAAAGAGGTTCGATCGATCTGTGTGTAATGTTGAGGTAAAGAAACCCGAACTTAAACCTCTCCCCTCTCACTTGAAGTATGTCTTTTTAGATGAGCAAGAGTTAGATCCTGTAATTGTCAGTGCTGCACTCGATGATAGCCAACTTTCCAAACTTCTAGTTGTTCTGAAAAATCACAAGAAGGCTATAGGGTACAGTATTGATGATTTGAAGGGTATTAGCCCCGATTTTTGTATGCACAGGATACACCTCGAGGATGACCATAAGCCGTGCATTCAACCACAAAGGAGATTGAACCCAAACATGCAGGAAGTGGTCAAGAAAGAGGTGATGAAACTACTCGATGCAGGTATTATCTACCCTATTGCTGACTCTAAGTGGGTAAGTCCTGTCCAAGTAGTACCGAAAAAAGGTGGCATGACTGTTGTGAAAAATGAAAAGAATGAGTTAATCCTACTAGAACTGTGACTGGATGGCGTATGTGTATAGACTATAGGAGACTCAACATGGCCACTAAAAAGGACCACTTCCCTCACCTTTTATTGACCAAATGCTTGAACGGTTGGCTTGTCATAAATATTTTGCTATTTGGATGGGTATTCAGGTTTTTCCAAATTCCCATTCATCCTGATGATCAAGAAAAGACCACATTCACATGCCCTTATGGCACTTTTGCATATCGTAGAATGCCCTTTGGTTTGTGTAATGCCCCTGCCACCTTTCAACGCTGCATGATGAGTATCTTTTCTGAGTTCATCGAGTCTATCATGGAAGTCTTTATGGATGATTTTAGTGTGTATGGTTCCACGTTCGATACATGCTTAGTTAATCTCACTAAAGTCCTGAAAAGATGTGAAGAGTGTCATTTGGTCTTAAACTGGGAAAAGTGTCATTTCATGGTGACTGAAGGAGTTGTCTTAGGCCATATTGTTTCTGATAGGGGTCCAAGTTGATCGAGCTAAGGTCCAAGTGATTGAGCAATTACCCCCACCAGCTAATGTTAAAGGGGTACGAAGCTTCCTTGGTCATGCGGGATTTTATCGCCGTTTTATCAAGGATTTTTCGAAAATTGCTAAACCACTGACCCAACTCCTTCTTAAGGATGCTCCATTTGTTTTTACTGATGAGTGTCTTGAGTCTTTTGACAGGATCAAGCAAGCTTTAATAACTGCACCTATTATCCGCTCTCCCGATTGGGAACTCCCTTTCGAGATAATGTGTGACGCCAGTGATTATGCGGTTGGAGCGTACTTGGTCAACGAAGGATAAGGTCTTGCATGCAATCTACTACGCTAGCAAGACATTGGACAGGCTCAAGTCAACTATGCTACTACATAAAAAGGCGCTTTTGGCTATTGTCTATGCTTTAGAGAAGTTCAGATCTTATCTGATTGGCTCTAAAGTTATTATCTACACTGATCATGCTGCTTTGAAGTACCTTCTCTCTAAGAAGGAAGCCAAGCCTAGGCTCATTCGATGGATTCTCTTACTCCAAGAGTTCGACATAGAAATTCGTGATAAGAAGGGCGCAGAGAACGTAGTTGCAGACCACCTGTCAAGGATCAGGCATGAAGATGGTATGAACTCAACTCCTATAGATGATTCTTTTCCTGACGATCATTTATATGCAGTCACAGCACAGATTCCTTGGTTTGCCGACTACGCCAATTACTTGGTAGGCGGTGTGATACCTCCTGATATGTCCTACCAACAGAAGAAAAGGTTCCTCCATGATGTTAAATTCTACTTTTGGGATGATCCTCACTTGTTTCGTGAATGTTCAGATGGTCTTTTTCGAAAATGTGTACCTGAATGGGAGGTCAATGGAGTCCTGAATCGTTGCCATAACTCACCGTATGGAGGGCATCATGGCCCTTCCAGGACTGTTGCAAAGCTCCATGAGTCGGGTTTCTTTTGGCCGACAATGTTCAAGGATGCACAGTCTTTCATCATGTCATGTGACGCTTGCCAGAGGACCGGCAATATTTCGAGAAGGCATGAGATGCCCCAAACAGCGTATTCTAGAAGTTGAAATCTTCGATGTTTGGGGTATTGACTTTATGGGACCGTTCCCTCCTCCAATGGAAATTGCTACATATTGGTTGCTTGTGGATTATGTCTCTAAGTGGGTTGAAGCCGTGGCATCTCCTACTAATGATTCTAAGGTAGTCATAGCTTTGTTCAAGAAGATCATATTTCCAAGGTTTGGGGTCCCACGAGCTGTGATTAGTGATGGAGGCTCCCATTTTCATGAACGACATTTAGACACCCTTTTGAAGAAATATGGAGTCTACCATCGTACTGGATTAGCATACCATCCTCAAACAAGTGGGCAAGTAGAGGTTTCAAACCGCGAAATTAAGTCCATTCTTGAGAAGGTAGTTGCAAGGTCTAGGAAGGATTGGAGCACGAAATTAGATGACACACTCTGGGCTTACAGAACTGCATTCAAGAGCCTATTGGTACTTCACCGTATAGGCTTGTGTATGGGAAAGCGTGCCACCTCCCCGTTGAATTAGAATATAAATTTTTGGGCGATCAAGGAGCTTAATATGGATCAAAAGCTTGCAGGGGAGAAACGTCTTCTACAACTCAATGAGCTTGATGAGTTTCGGTTGCTAGCGTATGATAGTGCACGAGTATACAAGGAGAAAACCAAGAAGTGGCATGACAAAAAGATCCTCCCTCGGGAGTTCACGATTGGAGATAAGGTCTTACTATATAACTCTAGGCTAAAAATCTTTCCTGGAAAGTTAAAGTCTAGATGGTCAGGCCCTTTCACAGTTACCAGAGTGAACATGTTCGGTTCTGTAGAGATTATGAACGAAAAAGGTGAAGGTTTCAAGGTGAATGGTCAACGTCTGAAGTTGTACTATGAAGGCGCTCCTGTGGGTCTAGTTGAGGTACTCTACCTCCAAACACCTACCTCTACTAGTCATTGAAAAGAGGTAAACGGTCGTGCGGGACCTGCATAAACCAGCGCTATTCGGGAGTCAACCCGAATCTCTAACTCTTCATTTCTCTAAACAAAAGAAAAGAACAAAAATATTTGCATATTGAATTTACTTGAATTTAATTTATTTTGTTTGTTTTGTTTTTTTTTTGTTTTTTGTGTGTTTTTGAATTCACTTGAATTCGTTTCTTAATCTTTAGTTTAGTTAGTTTCTTTTTGTAGTTTCTTTTAGTTTTTGAATTCACTTGAATTCCATCTTCATTTTTTTTAGACTAACCATGCTAACAAGTGTTGTTTAGTGGTTTTGGTGTGTAATTTTTTACCATAGGTGAAAGCACAAGCTCCAACATGCGCCCGCGGGAATTCGGCTCCACTATCACCCTTTTTCCTCCAGCCCGCGGGGTATAACCCGCGCCCACGGCCAGCCACAACCCCTCCCTCACCCTTGTTATGTCCGCCCGCGGGTCTTAGCCTGCGCCCGCGGGGTCCTCTCGAAATCGCAGCTATCCGCGCCCCCCCAAATCCACACAAATCCCGTTCCCGCAGCACTAAACTCCCCCACCTGTACCCCAGTTCTGTCCGCCCGCGGGATTTCGAACCCCTTTACAGCCCGCGCCCTAACCTCCAACCCGCGCCCGCTGCCAACACCTCCCCCATTTAAAGTCCTCCTGTCCGCCCGCGGGGTCGAGGCTGCGCCCGCAGATTTTCGATCTCGCCTACCCCCCTCCATCAATCCCGCGACCAAACCACAACATAACAAATAAAAAAAAAAAAATTACAAAACCCCAACCTCCCCACCCTCAAACCCTCTCGCCACTACCCCTCCTGTACCGACCTCTCTCACCCACCTCCTGTACCGACGACCGGCTGTCGTCCAACCAACCCCGACCCGCCGGCGACGCGACACTCTCACCCTTCGAACTTCTCACAGCATCCATCGCCCCCCCACTCGACCCCTCTCTCATCTACTGTCGCTTAACCCGGCGTCCGACCGGTTTCCGGCCGCCGGCGACGAGCCACCCTCGGCCCCTAGACATCCACATCACCATCTTCCCCCCTTTTTCCATTCCCATAAGCTCCAAACCCTACACTTCCTCATTAAATTGGGTTTTTTTTTCTTGAAGGTGCTTTGAAATTTCAATTGGGACTCTTGGACACATATTTGGATCTCCTCAATCAAGTCTCCTACATCAATCAATCGTGTCCTTCACGTGGTAGTAAGTTTTCGATTTGTTCAATTTCATTCTGAATTTTGAACACTTATTGTTTATGCTTACTACTCATTTTTTATACTTGATTGCTATTCAAGTTGTGTATTGTTGATCACTCTTGATTGTTGGTTTCGATCGTGTTGAATTTCTAATTGCAATTGACAATATTTTGGGTCCCTTGGTGGCGACATTTAGTTGAGATTGGATTGATGGGCATTACATTGGTTGTGTGGTGATTCTTGTGAAATTGTTGCGATTTGATTGATGGGTATTACATTGGTTGTGTGGTGCTTCATGTGAAGTTGTGATTGTTTTGTGGTGATTGTTCTTGGTTGTGTGCTCAAAAGCGTCATGAGATCCTCTGCAAGAGTCTTGTCTAAGCCAAAACCCATCTACAATCCCAATGAGCACTCAGGCAAAATACAAAAGAAAACCCCCTCCAAATCACCTTCAAAGACTTCCACACCTTCAAAATCCAAAGCATCTAAAGCCACCACTTCTACATCCACCACTTCCAAAGCCACCACATCCACTTCAACCCCTCACTCTCACCCTCCACTTCACAAACGCGCCTTGCTACACTCCAAAAGCACACCATCACCTCCACCCTCTCTTTCTCTCTGAATGCCGTGACTAAGATAGGCTTTGATTGGGCTTTTGAGTACATTGAGCAGACACATCATTGGGGCCGAGTATTTCGATTGAACGAGCGAATTTGTCCTGAGCTCGTAGTTGAATTTCTGGATTCCCTTGTAGTGGAAACATCGAAAGGTGATGTCGTATTCACCCTTGAGGGTACCGAGCATATCATGTCTTGGGATGAGATAAATATTCTGTTTGGTTGGCCTACAGGGGGGCATGTCGGTCCATCTACCTTCATGCAACTACAAGATGGCTCCAGTTGTGATAATTTTGATCCCATCTCTTTTTGGAAGCTGATTACTGGGCGTTCTGATTGGGCATCGGGTTCTAGCAAGTCCTCATCTATTGGTTGTCCTGCTCTCCGCCTGCTTCACCGCTTTATACTTCAACTTTTCCGTCCCAAAGCGGAATCAGGGCAAGTCACTCTACAAGATTTGAAACTTCTGTGGTTTCTTTCTATGTCTCCCGCGACTGTGCACGGAAAATTGAACTTTGCCAAATTTCTTATGGGTGGATTTCTTTGGGAGCGGGATGTTAAAAAAGGTGATATCTCCATGGGTGGGTTTGTTTCTGTGTTTGCTCTGGATATGGGCATCGATTTAGCCTCTAAAGTGACTTCTGCCTCCACCAACCTCCTTAACACCACCGCTATGGATCGTTATGGCTGGCTCGTCCACCAAGCTAAGAACAGGTATCTATGGTTCGTTAAGCCTTGTCATTCCAGAGAAAAGCGAATTATCTACGATATTCTACTTAGTGCTCTTCCTCAGGATTCTAGTATGTGGTTGTGGAATCCCCGTGCTATCTCTGAAACTATAGAGGTAGGTGGCAAGGTTCAGGGGACATTCCCGTGCCCTCAGTGTGTTGCATTGTCAGCCCCAGCAGCTGTCATCTCTCCCACACTCGAAGCACCCCCACCTCCAGTCTCCGAGGACCCCTCGTCCAGCACTACTGTGTCTCCTGCGAGCATGGAAGCCCGCTTCAGTCGCTTCATGAGTTCTTTTGACACATTTCAGACGACGATGTTATCTCGTCTCGAGACTGTTGAGCGTCATATGGAGGACCTTCGTGCCGAGGTCCGTGATCTACGTCGGGCGCTAGACACTTCTTCCCCCATCGCTTCCAACGTCGCCACTACTCCTGAGCCATCCTCGATGGACGAAGCTCCCGTTGCGTGAGCTTTCCTTTCTCCCTTTCCTTACTTTCTACACAGTGAGACATTGTGTTGTATTTAGCTTGGGGGAGGGATATTCTATCCTTTATTGCTTTCTAGTGTAGATTTTATTGCTTTGTAGTTGTTACACGCTTTTGCCTGTTCATTAGGAATAGGATTTTACGTGTAACCAAAAAAATGTACTGCTTTCTTAGTTGCATCATAGTTGCATTTCAGCTAGCTCATTTCATTATAGTTTTCATCTATGGGACTATTGTTGGCACACCTTCGAGAACTTTGTGGATATCTCTACTACAGCTCTTCAGCTTTGTTGTATAGTGGTTTCATGATTCTTCATAGCATAATTGTGATACGATTGATTGGTCGTGGTAAGACTGTTTGATCTCTCTGGCTGGCTTTAACTTTACTGTGCAGACAAAATTGACCCATGTGAGCTTTTGTACCTAATAAATTGACGAATCTGTGTCAGTTATGTTCTTTCATGAGTGATTAGTTCCTCAGTTGATGTATTGATCTTGATTTTGACCTGGTACTCCTTGATACTTGATTGTGTACACTATTTGACATGATTGAGGCGTTCATTTCATGATTTTAGCTCTAGAGTTCTACTTGTTTACATATTTCCCGTCTCTAGCCCCACTGAGCCACCCTGACCTTTGCTTGCTACGTTCACCCATATTACAACCCTTAACTTCATTTGATTATTGTCCCAAGCCTAGCTTGGGGGAGCAAGTGTTAGTTTTGGTCATACTATATTACATGGATGTAGTTAATGCGTGGTTTTGTTGAAGGAAAATGTTATTAATGAGCTTTATCATCGAATTCGAATGTGGTTCAAAGAGATTTTGGCAATATGAAAAAGAATGAAGAAAAAGAAATGAAAGAACAAAGAAAATGAACATATTTTGAAAGAAAAGTGAAAAGATTATATATGGGTTACTATGCATGAAAGATATTGTGGTGATATTTTGGTAATGATGGTGTTATATGAAGTTGTGAATGCCTTGTTAGGCCGTTTTCATTGATATTTGCTCTCCTTCTTGGCTTTTCCACCACATTTCCCAAAATATGATCCATACCCTTAACCCTAGCCTCATTACAACCCTTGAAAGTCCTCGTAATCTTTGTGTGTTACATTTTTCGTGTTAAAAGTGAGTCAAAAGGTCAAAATTAAAGAGTACTGCTTCTACTGAGTTGATATATATAGGTTGAGATCGTTGAGTGTCATTGATTTTCGCCCTAAACACAAGAGAGTATTAGTTCACATGCCTATAGTGAGGTCTGTCAAGTTTTGTTAAGTCCAGCTTGGGGGAAAGGGTTTGTGGTAAGATTGTTGAGTTGATTGGTCACTGACGTGCTATGCGGCTTTGTTTCATTGATACTCGATGCTTGGTTCATGTAGTATTGATATCTCTCGTGTTTTGGATTGTGTGCTTGACCCTGTTTTAGTCCCATATTGTAGGTTATCATTTTCTTCCCTGTCTATTGTTTGTTTGCTTGAGGACAAGCAACGGTTTAGCTTGGGGGAGTTTGATGAGTCATATTAATATAGGTATTTCATGATGCATTTAGGTTGCATTTTAGGATCATTTAGTTGCATTGTTAGTCCATAATTGCATATAGTTACTTAAGTTGAGAAGATATCACTCTTGTGTGTATTTTCGGTGTTTTTGATAGTTTTCAGGTATTGAGAACACAATTGGAGTATTATTGGACAAGCTTAAGCATGAGAAGCATCTAGGAAGGAGCTAAGTCAAATAGAGTCCAAAGGGCATCTTCGAGTCGGATTGCAACCCAAACATAGCGGAAACATATTAAAAGAAGTATGGAAATTGAGTCATGTGCACTCTTTTGATCATAACTCATTATCCAGAGATTCGAAGTTAGTGATTCTAGTGGGGTTGGAAACTAGACTTGAAAAGCTTTCCAACGGTATATTACACGCCCCGATACGACTTCTAGTTTGCGAGATATGGTCTTTACAAGTTGACGCTGTTTTGCAGGCCGAAAACCCGCGGCCGCGGGTTATTCCGGGTTTCCTAGTCGAATAAGGCTTTATCTTTTGACGAATTAGACTCTATTTTTCTAGTTGTTTTAAGAAATAGAAAGGTATAAAGACTCAAGGGAATATTATTATTTCCTATCTTATTTTCTATTTTGTTTTTTTCCATCATTAATTCATTAAAGATTAGAACTCTTTTTCTCTCAATTAGTGAAGAACCCTAGTTTTGCTTTTTCCCCAATTACATTGAATTTTCAATAGAAGCTTTGATTTTTGCAAGATTGGTTCTACAATTGGTATTATTTGTTTTCTCTTCTTATTCCTATTCAATCCTTGATTATTAATTCATGTTTGCTTATTTAATTATGAATATATGTTCCCAAATTATGATTGAGTAGTCTATTTCTAGGGTTTAGGGGGATCCATGATCAATTAGGAAGGGGTGTTTATTAAAGTATTGATTTTTATTGATGCATGTTGATTCCTATTGAATGTTTTTATGTCTATTCAATCCAATTTGGCCAGATTTGATTGTTATAGTGTTGCAATATTAGGTTGTGCGCCGAGAGGTATAAACTTGATATTAAGGCTAGTTTCAATAGGTAGAGTTGGTATTAATAAATTGCGAGAGCCTGTTAATACCGTTCTATGATTGATTTAGACTTGAGAGAGCGAATCAATCTATTTAACTGCATTATTAATTGTTGATTTTTGTGTTTCATCCCGAAATATTGATCATTGGTGAACCTATGCCCTACACCTTTTATTCTTGATAATTCTTGATATAGTTATAGTCTAGTTTAGTATAACTACTCACAAACACTCGTTTCTATACTCTGGATTTGACTGACAATTAGGAAAAGAACACTGTTTCTCTGTGGATTCGACCCTAATTCCCTGACTACTATTTTTTAGAGGACTTTAGGATTACTTTTGATTAGGTGATACGACTTTAGCCTATCATCGGGTTATTGATTGTCCGCCTGGGCATATAGCGATCTATACCCATCACCTGGACTTTGGCCTTAGGTTCCCTCTCGACTCTTCCTTATTAAAACTTGTAAGGCATGGAACTTCCTCTTGGCCTAGTTGACGCCACTAGGATGACGCGCTTTAATAGCTTATGCCTTTATTGTGTGCTACAAGAAGTTCCCTGAGAATCTCAACCTTTTCTCAAAGACTGGATAAAGGAGGATGGTTCCGCAAAGGAAAACGGAAAGAATAGTTGATTCAAGGCCCATAAGGAGTTGAGACATAGGGGTGGAGGTCAATGTATACCAGGGCAAGTAAGCTTACTGTCTCTCGAAGCTTCCCTCTCTCTAGATATGGCGATCTCATTTTTTTGGGTGATGGTACTAGAAGACTTCCCCCTATGCCGTCATTTCACCTGACCCTGCCAAGGATGGAGCACATCCCTGACAATAGGATGACGAGCTGGGAGTTAGTGGCCTTTGAATACTTTGAGGCATCTACGGTGCTGACACCTAAGGGTGGGGATCAACCCATTCTTGTGCCTGTGATAATAGGATGACGAGCTGGGAGTTATGTCCATCCCCACCAGTATCGGTGGATGGGAGGGAAGCAGGGTAGCGATGCTGGTCGTGGTGGTTTTGCTAATGACAAGAAGTTGGTAGGAACTAATCCTCCTATCAGCTTTCCTAAGAAGCCAATAAATGTTCCTCAAAAGAGGAAAGTTGAGGATAAGCCGACTCGAGAGGAGGACCCTAAAAGGTCCAACGTCCCAACCAAATACAAAGAGAAGCCATCAACACAAGTAATTGCTCCTCCTAAACCTAGGTACTGAAGGTAGAGGATTCATTGCGACTCCCAAAGATTTATAAGTAGTAGACCCTCATCGAGATGATTTTGGAGCTTCGCCCTTTCGTCAAGCCCAGGTCAAAGGGGTAAATAGAGGAGTTCATTATTGACACTCCGGAGAGCATCTGAAAGAGATGGGAACGCTCGCCAGTAAGAGGCGGCGAATTTTTTTTCACCAAGGCTCACTATCTATGGCGATGATTTCTTGCTTTTTGACCGTCCTCTGGAGAGTAGTAACCTGGTTACCGGCTACTAAAGGGCATACAAGTGAAGTATGACTTGTCGGTAGAAACCATCTGGGTTGCCACTGCTGTGCACGCCCATAACTTAGTCGTGGTGAGTATCTCTTATATTTCACTTAATCAATTTCTATCTATTACATTTAACTGATATGTCATTGTTTTTTATTCTTATTTTTTAGTGGCTCATCAATGAAATAGATGAGTACGCTACGTCTAAGGAGAAGCTCACAACGAAGGAAGGAGAGCTGACGAAGTTCATGGCTCAATGGGATGAGCTCAAGTCGGCAAAGGAAGACTTGGTCACCGCCAAGGCGGGTCTCCAATCATCCAAAAGGTTTTTAATGAATCTTTACAAGATAAATTTGAAGAGTAAAACCGACAAACTACGGGAGGTCTAAGAAGAGCTTCAGGCTGTAAGAAACTGGGAAGCTGATGTTGTGGCAGAGTACCAGCAGTATGGGACCTTTGTCACCCGCCTGACCAATATATAGAACAAGGTTTGGGCTATCGCTATGCACTACGTCTGACATGTTATCCTAGAGATCAATTGGGGTGTGGTGGAGGAAGCTACGACTACCTAGATTTTGATATGTTGATTGATCGACGTGAGACGTGAGACTTTGGGGTCACAAAGGCTGATATCGCCAATGTTGACCCTGGGTTTGAGATTGAGGTGCATGAGGACCTAGCTTAAGAAACGGTAGGCAACGCTGAGATTACTAGTTTGGACACCGTAATGAAGCCTGATCGTGTAGTAACAAAAGCGGCTGAGTCCAAGGACTCTGAAGCCACTAAAGCGTCTGATGGGGGGAGGCGACCAAATAAAATCAATGTCTAATTATTATTTTGCTTCCCCCTTGTGTTATTCCCTATTTTATTCCCATACAAAGCTCCCTTAGCTTCTCCTTGTTCTTGTCGGATAAGCCTTGGTCGTGGATGGTCTCAAAACTTCTTCTTCCTTTTAATCAGTCTCTTGTAATCATGTTTGTGAGTTTCTATTCTTGTGGGGATTTCCTTGTAATGAGTCTTAAATGGTAGGAACTTTTGTACTTGAAATCATTAATGAAATGAAAATATTTTTTGCGCAACTATGTTGTCGGTACATTTATTTCATTTACTGCTTCATTTATTGGGTTTTGCTTACTCTTTGGCTAGTAACATTTTTGCCATGTAATAGCAGAAATGTAGCAAACTCTTATACCGGCAGACGTACACATGTCATAGTCCGTTAATAGATTATATTTTGTCATTCTTGTGTTGGTAAAACGGTAAAAGTCGTTGGCCGGTAAAGTTTAGCTTTTTGTACATGAGATTACATATCTCTTACCGGCAGATCCTCAAAGGTTGTAGACCAGTAAGAGATCTGCAACGTCATTCCCTCCTTGTCGGCAAATCCAAAGAGGTTGTCGGTCGAAAAGGTTTATAGTACTGGTGCTTCTCTTATGTCGGCAGATCCATTGAGGTCATTGATCGACAGTAGAGATAGTTACTCATTATTTTAATTTCTCATGACGGCAGATCTAATTAGGTTATTGGTCGTCAAGGAACTTGCTTGAGATGCGAACAAAAATAGGTAAGAAGATGCTCAACTCATTATAAGTGGCTCTTCCCGGTTACACCAGAATTATTGTAATAAACATTAATGCTATGAGTTTTGGCTACGTACAATGCCTTATTACTATTAAAAAGACTAATGTGGCCATATTGCCGTTATAGTGACTAAAAATTGAACTAGGAATGCTGTAACCAAAATACTTTTTAAGCACGCTGATATTCCAGCTAATCATGAGTAGCTTGCCTGCCATGCCCTCCAGCCGGTAGGCTCCTGGGATGATTTCCTCTTTTACTAGATATGGACATTCCCAATTAGTCATTAGCTTTCCTTTAATGGGCCCTGCCTATGGTCGTCGTGCGTCTTAAGACAAAATCTCTTTTCTCGAGGGGCCGACATGGCAATCTTTTGTTGTAAGCCATACTTATTCGATCTTTATAAGCAACCGATTTGATCTCTGCTGCAAGCATGACTTTAGTAGTAGATTGAAATCTTCCTTGTGCAATTTATCATTTATCTTAGGGTCAAACTTTAGGATACGCGAGTTTGGTAATCCAACTTCGACTGGTAACACTACCTCTGCTCCAATTGCTAGCCTGAAGGGGGTTTCTCATCTAGCTTCTTTTTCGGTGGTTCGGCTGGACCATAGCAGTACTAGAACCATATTGGCACATCCCCATTTTAGGTCGTCTAACATCTTTTTCAATGCGTTCAAGATCTGCTTGTTAGCGGCTTCAACCTGACCGTTGCTTTGTGGATGGCATACTAGTAAGTACGCGAACTTAATGATGCAAGGACTCAGGAAGTTCTTTATCGACCCAAAATCGAACTTGACGCCATGATCCATAACAATTTAAACCTTGTAATGACGTTTTTCCAAATTAATTTCTTTACCTGATTTGCCTTAGTCTTTACACTCGGCTCTACTTCAATACACTTTATGAAGTAGTCAATACCTACTATCAAGAACTTTGTATGACCAGCTGTCAGTGTGAATGACCCTATGATATCCATCCCCCATTCAGCAAAGGGAACTGGATTTAGGATAGGTTGCATATGGTTTTCTTATGGGTGGATGACAGGAGCCAAATTCTGCCACTTGTTGCATTTTTTCAAGCAAGCTTGTGCAATAGCCAACATTGCCGGTTAGTAGAAACCGGCTCTTAGAGCCTTTAGTGCTAGCGTCTTCCCTCCGATATGATTTCCACACGCTCCCTCGTGAATTTCTTCCATTATCTTCGTGGCCTCGTGGGTCATTACACATCTTAGGATTGGGAGTGATAGCCTTTTTTTCTATAATATCCTCTGGAAAATGCAGAACCACATGGCTTCCCTCTTAATTTTCTTTGGCGCCATCTTATCCTCAGTAAGTTGTTAGGCAATTTGTATGCAATTGTCTCATCATATCATTCTTTTACATCGGATTGGGCGGCATCTATGCTTCTTTCTAACAGTATCTCAATCATAATACTTCTCTTCAAGTTGGTTGTACTAGAGCTTGCCAACTTAGATAAGACATTCGCAAAAATGTTTTCTATTTTGGGTACTAGGACTAACTCGACACTCTGTAATGGAGTCGTTATATGCTTTACCTTACGTAGGCAGTTTTGCATTACCGGTACTCTGGACTCGTATGTCCCTTCTTTCTGACTCGCTAAGATAGGAGTCCGTCGTCATTTTCACTTTCTTTGCCCCTATCGCGAAGCTCAAATTGATCCTGGAAATAGCTGGCTCATATTCCTCCTTGTTATTCGACGCTTTGAATCCAAATCGGACGACATACTCAAATTTATCCCCCTCTCGAGACGTCATGACTACTCCAATATGAGATTTGAGTTGCACAACCATCGATCAAGATTTGTGAGGTGCTAGCAGGCTCCTTAGTATCCTCGTATCTGGTATGAACTATGAAGTTGGCCAAATCTTGCACTTTGACGGCGGTGTGTGGCCGATACTCTATGTAGAATTCTGACAATTCAATTGCCCACTTGAGTAAATTGGCGGTTGTATCCATCTAAAGAAGCGCCTTTTTAGCGGCTGATTAGTGAGCACCTGGATGGTATGAGAGTCAAAGTACGGTCTTAGCTTCCTTGTCGCTGTCAGCGCGGCATTCGCCATTTTTTCTAGCAATTCATACCTCTACTCTACTCTTACCAGTACATGGCTGACAAAGTAGTTAGATGTTGCTGTTTATCCTTCTCTACCAGTAAAACTGTTGCCACCATTTTCACGGACACTGATACATAGTGTTGGAGCTTATCCCCCGTTTCAGTTCTAATGATGGTTGATAGCTTCTTGAAGTGCTCTTTCACGGCTTGGAATGCCTGCCTCTACTCATATCTCCATCAAAATTTCTTTTTTAACCTCAAAACTTTAAAGAACGGTAGGGCCTTCTTTGCTGATTTGAAGACAAACCTCGTTATTGCCGTCATTTTACCAAGGAGATTCTGGATATCCCGAATGCTCTTTGGCTCCGATACCTCACTTATTGCCTTGATGTTGTTAGGGTTCACATCTTTCCCTTTTTCACTTAGCATGAAGCTTAAAAATTTACCGGACCTTACCCTAAAGACACACTTCTTGGGGTTTAACTTCATCTAATACCCCGTGAGAGTTGCAAAGGTCTCTTGCAGGTCAGAAATGTGGGCTTCTTTCGTGATGTTTTTGACGATACTATCGTCCACATATGCCTCCACATTCTAGCCTTTTTGAGTCGGGAATATCTTATCGACCAGCTTATGATAATTAGACCCTGCATTCTTTACTCTGAACGACATGGCTTTATCGACATCTGTAATGAATGCAGCTTTGTTCTTGTCAGCCTCCAGGAGACTGGATATGATAGTATCTTGACTACGCGTCTGTGAGACTCAACAACGCGTGACCACTAATCAAGTCTATTAGTTGGTCAATTCTCGACAACGGGTAACAGTCCTTAGAACAAGCCTTGTTCAAATATGTGTAATCGACGCACATTCTCCATTAACCACTGGCTTTCTTCACTATTACTGCATTTGCCAGCCATTCTAAATAATCACAAGGTTCGATGCAATATGTCGCAAGTTGTTTATCCACCTCTTCCTTAATTGTTCAGTTCTTCTCAGTAAAAAAGTTTCTCTTCTTTTACTTTACCGGTATTACATCTTCGTTGACATTTAGCCGGTGAATCATAAAAGGTTGGTCAATTCCCGGCATGTAATATGCCAAGAACGCAAAGATATCGGTATTGTTTCTTAACAAAATTCTCAAGTTCACTTTAACATCTTCCCCGAAGTCGGCTCCTATTTTGACTGCTCTTTTTGGTCTATCATCTTCCATATTTATCTCTTCAGTTTCGCTTTCAAGGCTAGGATGGGGCAAGTCGTCAGTCTTCCCTCGAAATATGGACACATCTTTGTTGGCCTTATTCTCTACTCTTCGCCTCTTTCTTTCTAACGGGGGAGATTCTGCCAGTCTTTTGTGAAATGAGGATTTTAGAGCCGTGAAGTAACATTCCCTAGTTAATTCATGGTTTCCTTTCAATCTCTTCGGCTTTCGTTGTTTGACGTCTATACCATAATCATGTGATATGTTGACACTACGACTTGAGCGTCATGAATCAGTGGACGCTAAATGATGATGTTATAGGCTGCCGGCACATCAACGACCAAGATTTCGACCATAAGATCTCGATTGCGATCCTTCAACCAACTTAACCGACAATCGGATGTCACCTTCAGGGACTACATATGCCCCTGTGAACCTGATCTTGGGTAAGAGACCGAATTCAAGCATGATCTACATCTTCTCGAATGTTGGCATAAACAGAATATTGGCGGAGCTACCACCATCAGCAAGAACGCGATGAACCATCGCATTAGAAACTTGTAAAGATACTACCAAACGGATACCATAAGGATAGATAATCCCCTTGGGGACCTCCGCTGTGAAACTTAAATAGGGCATCTGAGGGGGTGCCGGCCATTTCTCATCGTTTTGATCATTGGCTTGGTTCTTAACTTCCTTTAGGCTAACTTTAGGTCTGTGTATACTACCACCATGAACGAGTCCTCCATAGATGACTTGTATCTCGATTATTCTCTCCTTCGTCGACCTTCTCTTACCGTCATATTCTCTAGATGACCTTACCTGGTCACTTTGAGCTTGATACTATATGAAATAACCTCTTCATATCAAGTCTTCAATCCCATCCTTCAGATCCTTACAGTTATCTGGGACATGGCAGTAATCTCTATGTAAATCACACCACTTCGACTTATGACGTCCTTTGTAGAAAATATTTTTTGGCCGCTTCCACTTATCATCCTTCTTGTGCATCTCATAAATTTTCGCTCTAGAAACCGTTAGTGGAGTATAATGTTGGTAGCGCTAAAGCCTTCTATCTTGGCCCTTCTTCACGGATTTGCTTTCTTCTGTTCTACCAGAGTTGTCGTACTTTTTGTCTTGTAGGTATTTATCATTGTTCTTCTCTTTTTCCTTACCGTCTCCCTCAGATCGTTTAGACATTGCAACTTTGTCTAATTTCTCTCCTCGGATAAACTCATTTCCTTTGTCGAGAACATCAATCAAGCTGGTCAACTTCTTACGGCCCAAGTAGCTTATGAAGGTAGTGTCTTTCTTCAAACCTGTCATCAATGCTAAGACATTGACCTCTTGTTGTAAGCTCGAGATAGTTAGGACCTCAAAATTTAAGCGGCCAATATAGTCCCACATGCTATCTTTCTCCCCCCACTTGATGGACATCAACTCTCTAGTTGTTTTCTCCCTTCGCTTGTTGCTGACGAAGTGTGTGACAGACATAGACGATAGTTGTCAAAAATCATAAATTATTGTCGGCTGAATACTCTTGAACCATGTTTGTGCTAGACCAGACAAAGTTGAAGGGAACACTTTACATCAGATAGAGTCGGTATCGGTGTACAACAACATGTGTCCTTCATAAGCAGATATATGATATTCAGGGTCTCTTTTGCCGTCATTGTAATAGCCTATATTTTAAGCAGGTTTAATAACGACTTTATAAATGAGATTTGATAAGTATAATAGCTTATATTTTCAGACACGCTTTAGTCAAAGTTAGCTATGTTCATATTAGTAAAGAAATTACTTTGAGAATTATTATTTATCGTCTAAAGTAAGTTCCAAGCACAAATAAGTTAGTATGAATTTTATAAAATAGAGATATTGAGTTCAAGATTTTAAGCTTTGAAATAAAGAGAAACCCATTTTTAATTACAATTTATTTCTCCTCACTCATGTCATCTACTCTAGATGCTAGAGCATCACTCTCTCTTTTTTTTTATGACTTCTCAATCAAGTGCCAAAGTGCATTTTTTTTCCTATAGATCAATTATTCTCTTCAAGATTTCAGTTTAATAACTCAAGTGGTTGAGAATTGGGAGAAACCCCAAACAATAATTTTCTCTCTCCTCTGATTTTATACCCCGTACTGTGCATGTACCATTTCTGCATTTTCGAGTCGGAATTTGCCCAAACTTATTGAATCAAAGTTGTAGATCTCGAAAAGTTATTGAATTTAGACCCAAAAATCACTTGATTTGGAGTTCGGAGCTATGAGTTATGGTCTTTGCAAATTTGGTGTTGCTACCTCCATTTCTCTCTCCTCTGTTTTATTCCGATAATATGTTGCCCCAATTATCTACAACATTCAATCCAATTTTGCTCTTTGTTTCTGAATCAAGGTTGTAGATCACTTCGAGCTAATGAATTTGGGCACAAAAATCACTTGATTTGGAGTTCGGAGCTATGAGTTATGGTCTTTGTAAGTTTGGTGTTCCTATCTTCTTTTCTCTCCTCTTTTTTTATTCAGACAATCTGTTTCCTCAATTATCTATAACATGCAATCCAATTTTGCTCTTTGTTTCTGAATCAAAGTTGTTTACACTCGAGCTAATGAATTTGGCACAAAAATCGCTCAATTCGGAGTTCGGACTAGAGTTACGCCTCACACAAGTTCAGCACTGCTGCTGTACCTTGTGTTGCGCTGCTGTCGTGGTTGGCTTGTTTGCCCATGTTGTCATTGCTAACTTGTTGCCTTGTTGCTGCCATTGTTGGTATTCCTTTCCATATGAAGGTATAAGCTAATTTTTCTTAATTCCTCATCTCCTTTGATTCCAATTCAAGTGTGGTGCAATTGAATTTTATAATTGATTTTAGAAACAAACTTGGTTCTCAATTTTGTTATTGATTAGCAAATATAGTTATGATAAGAGTTGTTAAACTTAAATTTGAATATTTTATTTTTTATTGATTGAAGCTTCTAATATGAAGTAAGCCTCTTAAGTAAGTTTATAAAAACTGATTTTTATAAATTATGTTGTTTGATAATACTCTCTGAAATCAGAATGATGTTAATTAGAGATAGAATTGATGTTGTGAGTTGGATTAGTAGAATGGGTCGTATATAAGGTTGTGGTGGTTAGTTCATGGAAGAGCTTAGAAAGTATGAGTAATTCAATTTATTTATCTAAATTGTTGTGAGGATGGTTAATGATTGTTGTTATTGTTTTGAGGTCGTTGTTGGAGTATGTATATGGAGATAAATTATGAAGTTCGAGCTATAGTGGTTATCCAGAATGTCGAGTTATTGGGAATGTTTCAAGGTACACACATGTCCTTCCTTTTTATATATTGATATTTCGATTGATCATATAAACTATATAAGTTGATCTTGATATGTTTTCATAAGTTAACTTATGTTGTATTAAAAATGTGATTTGTACTATATGGTTTCTGAAATACATGTTTATGAGTTTTAAGACAAAGGTAGAACTAAATCGCATGTTAAGTTCTATTGGCTATAAGTTATGTTGTTTTGAGACTCAATAGTATAAATTTGTTTGATGAACCATGTTTTGTGATATGAATAAGGCATGTACATTTGGTTCTAAAGAGAGTTTCACTATATTTTCAATAGTTATAAGTTTTTTCTATGAGTTCAGTGAGTTATATATTAGGGGAATGGATAAGGTTATGAAGCTCAATTATGATTTTAGAAAAGAGTTCGTTTATATATGGTTATAAATGTATAAACTTTATAAGAACATAATACATGTAAGTTGTTGAGAACCTCGGTATCACATCTTGGTAACATTAATTCTTGTTCAAGTTTCGTATAAATTTTTAAGAAATCAATTATGATGTTTGATTACCCATTTCGAAATACATGCATTAGAGGTTGGAAGATATGGGTTTGGAGTTGTGGTTTTTTAGAGTACGCTATAACATGAGTTTTGGAGACTATTATTTGAGTACGGAAATATACATGTAGTAAACTATGAACTAGAATAGTATGAACTAATTATAAAGGAATAAGTTCAGATTAAAAAAGGTTACATTATGTCATAGAAGGATAGCAACAAGGACTATTTGAGGAATTTGGGTTTTGTAATATTGGAAAGTTATGTAAAGTAGTTGTGGGACAAATTAGTAGATCGAAATTATGTTTGAGAATGTTAGTTATTATTTGGAAAGTGGAGTTGGGTGATTGTGTAAGTTTTGGAGTGCCAACGTCAATTAATGGGTCAGTTGTCGATATAAAAATTATATGGTTCTTAAAGATCAGACGACTATAAAAGTATATATTGGAAGGTATATATATATAGGGAATGAGAAACACTCAAAGTTGTAACATAGAGTTAAATAAATGAGTTTTGTAGTGTTATCGATATAAAAGGGCTGGAGTGATGGTTTAGGGAAGTATCAGACACTAAATTTGAGTTATGTTGACTAAGTCGAGGGAAGGTGATAACTGAGTTTGGAAAACTTCTATTATGGGTATCAATGAGGAGTGCAAAAGAGCTTAGGAGTCTTATTTTCTAATTGGAGAAGTAAAAATAGGAAATGGGAAGGTGGGAAGAGTATAAAATGTTATGTATAAAAGTCAAGTTAGATATCTAATTATTTGGAAGTGAATTTTGGAAGTTCAGTTAATCTAAGGGTTAATAGAGTGGTTACAATAGCTTTGTGAGTCCAAGAGATGTTATAACCAAAATAAGTATTTGAGACGAAATATTAAATATTGAGGAGTAAGATCTGAAATGTGAAGGTCATATTAGAGAAATAAAGGATCAAGATATGGGTGGTGGTTTAAAAGAATATGAAATAGAGAAGTGTAACTTACAGTATTTAAGTTATGAAAGGTCATATCTGGAATTGGATTAAGTAAGAAAGTTTTAAGGTATAATTTTCTAGTAAGATAAATCAGATTATGTAAATGGATATTGGGAAAGAAAAATATAAATCTAGATGATAGAGAGCATGGTAATTAAAGTTATATAATGACAATACTAAGCGTATGGTGTTAAGGCTAATATGAGCTTTCAGTACAAATACATGGGGACGTATGGTTGTGAATTATAAATTTAAGAAGGATGAGGACAACGAGTTGAGTATTGGAAGGAGTGAGATATTTTGACTTGCCATAGTAATTGTGGGTGATTTATGATATGTAATAAGGTTATATTCTGGCAATGAAAGTTCATGTATTGGGAATAAGAAAACCTTTAAGGGGAAAATTCATATCATGAGAATTTTGGAATGATATAGTTTAGATGCTATAAGTTAAAGACGGAAGTCCAGGTACAAAGAAAAACTATTATGATGAAGGGAATTGCCAAATCATGTTAGAGGATACCTTATAGTCTACAAGTAAATATTACAGATTAATCGCACGAGCTTATAATTGGGTCTCGATAATAGTTAATTATCTTATGAGTCTTTGAGAAACATATTTTACATTTTGATTATGTTATGAGTTCGACTGCGGAGAGACATTTGATTTTGAATACGTTTTATGTATATTACTTCCTTGAAAGGAATATTTGAGGTAAGTGAGATTATTTGATATTCGAGTTGTGTTATTATAAGATTATTGAGGTTCAGGTATTTTGGATATGTTAATTACATTTCAACTTTGTTTTGTTTTATATTAATTTACGGACGGAGGTTTAAGTCGTTGATACACTTTGGAATTGAGTATGCGATACGAATTAAGAACAAGAGTATAATAATGTTTGAAAGATATAAGTTTGTGTTATTGGGAAAATAACATTATGATTTAGCGATTGTTTTATGGGGAAAGTAAACAACATTTATGGAGCGAGATGCTCAATATGTGTTATGGAGCTGGTATTGTTCCTTTGAGTAGTCATGATCCAAAAGTTATTGAGGTTAAGTTTTGGAAATTCCTAATTCGAAGTACCGAGCAGGAAGTTATGTTCATTTTAAGTTCAGTATTTTTGCTGTAATTATTTTGACAAAAGTTCCAAATGTTCTTGTTAACTCAACCCTTTTGGTAAAGTTTAAATGAGCACACTAAGTGCCTATACGACTTTTACAAGTAGTAAAGAATTGATTATTTCCTTATATCTTTACACGTAACTAATATGTGAAATTGTTGACGTAAAAAAAGATTTCAAAAGAAGATCCAAGTCTTGCAATGATTAGCAACACCATAGTAGTGGTGATTATTTTTCCTCTTCATGGATAAATATGTGTTCTTTGAAACACGTGTGGTATTGATAAATGTGCATTTAAACTATTTATGTAAATAAACTATGGATACAAGTGGGTAAAGGCCGATACCAAATAAGGTACGGTATGAACAACAACCCTTGGAGGATGGGTGATCTCCTTTCGAACCCTCGCTGGGTGGGTGAAGTCCAGCAGATAATAAAAATGGGACATGTCCTGGTTAAGGCTTGCAAGCATAAATATTTAAACGGTGGGGTGACGACCTCCATTAGCTTAGAGACAGTCGGCTCCTTGTGTAAGGAGCCCCTCTCTATTCGTGTTCGCTTTACCCAATGAAATTAAATGCTATCGACCCAAAGGGTTTTTGAATGATCTAAGTGGTGATCTTCATGATAAAAATTCTTACTTTAATACGATTGTGCAAGGATAGTAATCCTGAAATTTTTAAACAAGTAACTTACTTGTGAAGCATACTGAATTCTAGCATGAATTGTATACGAATGGTCTTAAGCCACCAAAATGAGGTTTTGGGATGAGCTTATGTATTTCAACTGTTGTTGAACATTGTCCTTATGGCAAGGAACTTATTATCTGTAGTATATGTATGAGTACTCTTTATTGAACTTTCTAGTTAAGGGTTGCTGGAGTCGTGATAGAAACATTTCTAACTATTTGATTTTAAGTATTTTTGAAGTCTGGGATTGTTTCACTTGATGAGTAATAAACCGCACAACTATATTTTAAGCCACTAAAATGAATTTCTGGTTGGACAGTGTGTGTACTCAGTTTTTCTGATTTTGTTCTTCGAACCTGTCCTGGTGGGGGCAGGGTTCATTGTTAGTGATTTTGCAGGGTTGATGTCGAGGTCGTGGAATATGATTATTGATCAAGAAGAAGAGTTTTATGTTATGAAATGGTGGGCTGAGGTAAAGTTAGATGTTTTGTTTCAAAGTATTCGTAATCTGTTATTTGATTTTCAAGTTGTTATATTGTGGGCCCCTGACCCACAGATCCAGGATCGTTTTTATAGGTTTAGTTTCCGCTGTAAATAAATGCAAATTCGAGGTATGTTAAGTGTTGATTTTGTTTTGTGTATCTTAATTGTGATTAGTTAGCAGCTCGAAAGTGCGGGCTGTTACAGTCATACTTATATGTGAGCATCTTCATTTCTCCATTGACTCTTGGAGTATGGTAGAGGAAAACAGAGAGTTGCGAAGTGATATTGGTGCTCGACGTTGGATAACCTCGCTTTCCCTTATGCGCTGCGATGATTATTGAATCTCGGTGTCGTTATGGTCCTCTTCTTCCTCTCCTATTTGCTCAGTGGCGGTCTTCAAGTTTTCCTCATGATCCTCATCACGCTGGATTTACTCACCCTGTCGGCCACTAAGGAAAGATCGTATCTTTCTAATAACACTTTGTGGCCTATTGAGGGAACGCTTGCCAGCAAGATCGATTTGAGAAGTTTGGCTCACTATAGCTTGGAAGTCTTCAGCAGCACTCTGGAGCTCTTTAGGAGTGAACATATGCTATAAAGATTCAAATATGTTGTCGTGGAAGGTCAATGGGACGTATGTGGAGGAGTTGATTTGGGTGGTGGCAGATAGGTTGCAAGGGGCTGGGTGGGAAGCGGTTTTGGTGGTGGACAATTTGTGCGAATGGTGGTCGTTAGTGGTGATGTGGGGCGAAATGGTGGTGGTGTGGGGTGAAAATGGTGGTCGTTGGCAGTGGTGGTATTGATAAATGGTGCGTTGATGGTGGTGTTGGCGTGTTGGTCGTTAATTTTATTTGATTTGATTTAATTGAAATTGAAATTGTTAATTAAAATTGAACGAATTAGAACAAGATACATGTACAATTAACCCATTTTATTAGTCATCAACCTGTTTTAATTGGACACAATTTAAAATGAGCGATAAAAGATTGAATTATTGTAAAATAATCAAAAGATGAGATTAATTTAATTAAGTAAACGACCTGAAGATTCAATTATTAGAACCATTTTTTCTAATATAAATTGATAACACAAATACACAACATTTATGAACTAAAAATGGCAGAAAATCATGTAGGACCCCAATGGTTGGAGCTCCCACCTCCCAACCTCATGGTCGGGAGTTCGATTCTCATCAACCCCATATTTGGGGTGTTTGTGTGGATTTATGCTTCTGAGTATAAATCTCCACTTTCCACTCTCTGAAAATTTCTTTATGGGTTGAGATTCCCTTCTTACCCCTCCCCTAACTCATAAAGACCTAACTCACGAAGTTTGAGCAGCCAGTAAACTATCGAATTTTTTTTTTTTATATATAATGTTGGGTTAGGCTGCTTCACCATTAAAAAGGCCCACCGCTAGTACTCATACCCAAATTAAATAATTTCTAGATATGCCACTTTATTCTACTTGTCGGATCTCTCATTATCTTACTATCCAAGTCTACCATTAGTCTACTCTTTTGAAATATAAATCAAAACCCTTAGATGATATATATCCACACAAGTCACAATCATATATAGAGCAGGTCTGCTAAGAACGACATAGCTTAAGAAAATTAAAAATGAGGAATATGGCAAACCAAATGTTCTTAAAACTAAGCCAACCTCTCTCTTCCATACAATCACCATCATCATCACCACCAAATAACTTCTTCAACATGATCCTCCTACAGCTGAATGAATGGCTAGCTATCATCCCAAACTTGTTTCATTCTCTCCTCGCCAAATTCGATGAGCTCTTCCCCCCAGAAACCAGAGAACACTTGTTTGCTGTGGCGAAACCATTCGTGATCGCGGGGTTTGCGTTTGTTGTTCTATGCTTGTTCTGTTGTTGCTGCTTGCCTGCCATAATCAGTTGTATTTTTCGGGTTGTGGCCGCATGCTGGGGACTCCTCAGTGGGCTCTTCAAACTGTTGTGGCGCATGTGTTCGAAGATCTTCAGCATCTGCTGTTGTTGTTCTAAGAGATCTTTGAAGATGATGAAGGCTCCTGGAAGAGGTGGGGGAGTCCTTATTTCAAGAGCTGTCTTTGAAAGTAACCCTGGGTCTTACTTTATTAATCTTCGTGCTCGTAGGCCTGTGTAAGGATATATATAAAATAAATAAAATAAATATAATATATATATATATATATATATATATATATATATATATGATGTGGAGTATTATGTTACTAATATGTTTATGGTGGTTGATCGTTACTTCTTTAAGTGTGTGATTGTTGGGCCTGAAAATTTCATATTAGCTAAGAAAAAAATTAAATCTCAATTAGCAAGAATTATGGGATTGGCATTGACTTTGGGTATAACTGCTGGAGGAAAATTAGGAGGAAGTTCGAGATAACCAAGGCACTACCTATTTTCAAGAGAGTTTGGCAGCATCTTTGAAAGATATTCCTTAGCCTATATATATACTGGAGGAAAATTATGTTTCAATCCAAAAGATTTTTGGGAAAAACTGGTTCTACAAACCGTGGGATCGTACTAAAACAACAGATTATTACTAGACGATCCTTGAAACCACTGGCTCTGCTGAATTCAAGCACTTTTTCTATAAGAATGAACATACTGAGCCATCTTATTCAACCATCAAAATCCTAAAGGTTCTCAGTCCTCACGACTGGAATCAAGACCTTTCAAAACACAAAGCCTTCCCTATTAGCTTCAACAACACTTTCCCACATTGTAAAACCTTTAATTATTGGGATTACCAACAGGCTTGGTTCTCCACCTTCCTAATACAAAACAATAGATTATCCCATTCTTGGTTAATCTACTTTAACACTAAAACCATACAGCCAGAAAAATTGTCATCTTGGTTTACACATTGGTGGAAATTCTATGGCTCAGCTACAGAAATCCTTCACCGTGAAGTCACAAAAAGCTATAATACTTTTAGAACCCAATATAAACCTTCAAATATTGAAAGGCGTTTTCCTGCCTTATGTTTATTTTCAATGAAGTTCTACCTCCCTTGGGTTTGTCAATGGTTCCTCGAAATCAATATATATATATATATATATATATATATAATATATATATATAATATATATATATATATATATATGAGTCTTGTAACCTAATAAACTACGTGAGTTATTACTGATTACTAGCTAGCCTCCACCTAGTTTTCTCTCTCTCCTTTTCATTCTCCATTAAACATACATAAAAGTTCTTGTATTATTGATTGAACTCACATACTTGTATTGACGGCGACGTCATAATAGTGGATTGGTGTTCAAGAGTGTCACCCGCGGTTTTTCCCATCATTTGGGTTTTTCGCGTCAACAATTGTTTGTCTTTCTATTCTTTTATTTACATTCTTGTTGATTATTATTTATTTCGCCTTTTTGTAAGTATATTGTTCTTGTTATTGGCTCCCCAATACCTTTTGCGTACTTGGTACAAAATCGACATAAACAATTTGGCGCCCAGCGTGGGGCTTTCAGCAAGATCTCTACACATCGTTCATCACTTTCTTTTTGTCTATTATTTCGTTGTGCCTTTTCTTTTTTCTGTGTTTGCAATGGCAAAAGATTGGGTAACCACTCAAGAAGTCATAGATGAACTCAACCGTGTCAAGGCTGCTATGGCGGAATTGCAGAATAACTATGTCACATCATGCATGGAGAATCAAAGCCTGAAATCTGCTCAAAAGTCCAAAGGCTATAAGCGCCGCAACATAGGCGACATCTCCAAAATGCCTGACGCCGACATCGAGCATGACGCCGACATTAAGCATGACGCCATCATCGAGCATGACGCTGACATCGAGCATGACGCTGACATCATTAGAGACCAGGCCAAGGGGCATCCGCGTTCTGTCGCCAACGATCCCATCCAGCAGCGTCTTCAGCAACTAGAAGACATGATCGCCATAATCCCCGGCGTCCCTCGGCCTATGGAGAAAGCGACGCCGAGCAGCTATGCGGACTCACCTTTTGTCGATTTTATTGCCATGGTCGAGGTTCCAAAGCGGTTCTCCGTCCCAACTATGAAGATGTACGACGGCACTACAAATCCAAATTGGCCACGTCGCCCAATGCAAACAACGGATGCTCACCATCTCAATTCCTCGTAGCATGAGCGAGGCATGCATGTGTAAAGGATTCGGATCGACGTTGACTGGACCAGCCCTGCACTGGTTCATCCACCTTGGCAACGGCACTATCTCTTCCTTTGCTCTATTGATTAATATTTCCAATTTACTGTTTGCTAGCAGTCCTAAGATGGAAAAACATACTAGGGACTTACATAGAATCGTGCAAAAAACTAATGACTCCTTGAAAGAGTTTGTTGACAGGTTTAATAGGGATAAGGTGTCGATTCCAAATTGCGACGTTAAAATGGCGATAAAAGCTTTCCGTCGGGGATTGGATGAAGACTCAGATTTTTACAAAGAGCTTACCAAGTATCCCTGTCCAACGTTCGAGGATGCTCAAGCCAATTGCCTCATCCCATATCCGATTGGAGGAAGACATGCAGTCAAGAAAGGAATTCTATGACGTCGACAGCAGGAAGTCGACACCAAACAAAGAAAGTTTGTGGCGTCCAAAGCCTTATGATCGTCCACAACAAGTTCATAGCGTCAGTCAGACTCATCAAGCCAACGACTGGAAAAACGATCCTAATTGGACGTCGTCCAAAACGTGATGTCGACGTCAACAATTGCGACGGCGTCTGGTAATTGGACGTCGTCAAAACAGTGATGTTGACGTCAACAATTGCGACGACGTCTGATAATTGGATGTCGTCAATTATTTCATATCTCAAGGAGGGTAAGCACGTTCCCTAAAGTGGAACGTCGTTCATCTAAAACTCTATCACTTTTAATCGTATTATGTTGAGGACAAAAGGGACGCCACTACATGTAAGTAACCAACAAGTTAGATTAAGTTATTTCATTTCATTTTGTTCTCTACATACATATTCTATTTCCTTCGTATTTTAAGCGTTATTTTTTTTTTATTATACTAACTTGAGCGTTGTAGGACCATTGGGGGAAGCCAACGATCATCTCACCTTTGTTTTATGAAGACAGGCATGGGGACGAGGATTAGTTGACAATCAACTTTGACACAATCGAACACCACAATGTTCACATTCACCTGATGCCATCATCAGCGTCGACGACGACATCACAGTTGACGCCGACCTTTATTATGACGGCGATAGTTTTAAGTCGGGGCATCAAGTTTTGACGGCGTTCAGGTGAACACAACGTGACTTCTATACAAAAAGGGACACACACCTTAAGAAGTCATCACAATAACATACAAAACACCACACGCAATTAATTAGAAGAGGCAATTTAGCCCTTCTTAACAATTAACAATGCAAGTGGTTTCAAACAACAAAGGTACCTACACACATAAGTACACACATTCATACAAACATAAGGCCCTACATTTGACGACATATCCTGGATGACAACGTTTATTTTTAAAACTAAGCCTCTAGTCATGATGGAAAAGTTATATGCATACATACATACATACATACATACATACATACATACATACTTAAAAACATAAATTTTATGATACATAGGAAAGATATACAACGACTTTTATACACAAAAACTATCACCGAAAACTAGTTTGTCTCCATAGCATCTTTGTCCTCTACAATAGGGCAGATTAAGCAGTTGTCGCCGTCTCAGCAGCGGCAGCAACGCCATCAGGAAGCAAGTCGCCGAGAGTTCAAAAAACAGCAAGGAATTTATGGACGTCGTCTTTTGGAGTCCATGACGCCATCTCACCTTCCGAGATCTAGCATCTATTGCCTCCTTCAGACGTCTCTTTGACGATTTTGGCGTCATCAAGGATGACGGCGACAGTAGTTATCACAACAGCAGCGACGGCGACAGACGACATGGTGTTCTCTAACGACAACACATGAAAATAAGCAAGGAAACTAAGTAAAGACAGAGTGACGACGTCTGAAGTGAACGAACAACGTACTTGAAGCCATTTGAAGGAGAAGATTTAGGGAAGAGTGTAAATGATGCCACTTCCCAAGACGGTTGAGCAAGTGTCATCAATTAGGGGCAATTGTTGGGCCTTGAAAATTTCATATTAGCAAAGAAAGAATTAAATATCAGTTAGCAAGAATCATGGGATTGGCATTAACTTTGGGTATAACTGCTGGAGGAAAATCAGGAGGAAGTTAGAGATAACCAAGGCACTACCTATCTTCAAGGGAGTTTGGCAGCATCTTTGAAGGATATTCCTTAGCTTATATATATATATATATATATATAATATATATATATATATATATATATATATATATATATATATATATATATATATATATATATATATATACTAGTTTTATATGCACGCGATGCGTGCGAAAATACATAGAAAATTAATTTTTTTTAGGGGATGTAGAAAATTAAATTAATTGTAAATTATATCTAATATATTAGGGATATTTGAATTGTTGTTGGTTTTCTTTTTAGTCTTTTTTTATTTTTTAAATTAATTAGGTAACTTTTTTAAAATTTTTAATTTTTTAATTAAAGTAAGCAGTTAGAATAGAGATATAATGAGGGTAAAATGGAGTTTCTAATATTTTGGTGTCCTACCCCTCTTCTCATATAAAATAGAGATATATGAGTCTTGTAACCTAATAAACTACGTGAGTTATTACTGATTACTAGCGAGGCTCCACCTTGTTTTCTCTCTCTCCTTTTCATTCTCCATTAAACATATATAAAAGCTCCTGTATTATTGATTGAACTCACATACTTGTATTGACGGCGACGTTATAATAGTTGATTGGTGATCAAGAGTGTCACCCGCGGTTTTTCCCATCATTTGGGTATTCCGCGTCAACAATTGTTTGTCTTTCTGTTCTTTTATTTACATTCTTGTTGATCATTATTTATTTCGCATTTGTTTAAGTATATTGTTCTTGTTTTTGGCTCCCCGATATCTTTTGCGTACTTGGTACAAAATCGGCATAAACAGTGATGTAGATGATTGTCTAGGTATGTTGGAAGACGAGATGAAATTAGTTTTTATTGGTTAATGAACTAGTTTTAGAGTTGGATGCTTATGGAAAATCAAGCTTGGTCAATGCAATATAGTGGATCTCTAATGTTCAAACTACAAAGCAAGCTTGTTTATATGTTAAAACAAATTCGAAATTAGTGTTTACATCATAAGAAATCTCATGGGATCAACTAGAAAGATTTGAGTGAGAAGCTAGTTTCATTAGGGCAAAGAGTGTACAATATGGAAAGTGGACATGATTATCTTCAATCTATTACTTCAATGCAACCAAATTTGGAAAAGGGCTTTCTATATTGGAAACAAAGAATGAAAAATCAATGGACACTACTAGGGGACTGCCCATCGCATCTGCTATATACAAAAATAAAGAAGCAAAAATCAAGGAATAAAATTATTTCTCTCCGGGATGCTCAAGGTAACTGGGCTACTGAACCCCATGATATTATGAATATTGTCCAAGAATTTTGGTCGTCCGTTTTTCTAATGCCAGTTCTACTGATAGTGAAGATGAAACACAACAAGTACTACGCGAGCTTCATCTACCTACACTTTCTGATCATCAACAAGCTGCTCTTTCTCAAACTTTTAGTGATGAGGAGATAAAATGTTCTATGTTCTCCATTGCAGATTCAAAATCTTCGGGGCTCTGATGGCATTATATCTGAATTCTACAAACATCATTGAGGCCTTGTTGGTACTGATGTTATTCTAGCTGTGCAATTTTTTTTCAGAATGGTTTCTTGCTTAAAGCTTGGAACAACACCTTATTGTTCATGATGCATAAGGTGGCTAATCCAACTGAAGTATCACAATTACGGCCTATTAGTCTATGCAATACTATATACATATGTATAGCCAAATGTCTTGTTCTCCAATTGAAGCCTTTTTTTATCTACACTAGTATCTCCTTTCCAACATGCTTTTGTTCCTGGGCGTAGCATAACTGATAATGTTCTTTTATCTCATGATTTGATCCATTTTATCAACCAAAAAAACTTCTACCATTGCTTCATATGCTGCAATCAAAATTGATCTCAATAAGGCTTATGGCAGGATACATTGGACTTTTATTTCTAAAATTCTCCTGGCTTATGGGTTCCCTCAAGTTTGGCCGCAATGGATTGTTCAATGGATATCCTCGGTCTCCTTTAAGATTTTACTGAATGGTACTCTATCTTCTCCTTTCTATCCAAAATGTGGGCTTCGACAAGGTGATCCACTCTCACCATATCTCTTTATTTTATGCATGGATATCTATTCTAGAATGCTCACTCTATGGGAAGATCTCAATTTGTTTAAAGGCATTAAAGTGTCGAAAAGAAGTCCTTCTATTTCATCTTTTCTTTGCAGCTGATGCTTTACTTTTATTCAAAACTTCATATAGTGCCTGTCTTCATTTAGCTGCCGTCAATCAAAGATTTTGTTTGATCTCAGGTTCAAAAATCAATTTTCAAAAATCCTATGTAAAATTTAGTCCCAATACTATAGTACCCAATGTCAAACCATGTGTTCAGATGTCCTACATATGGATCATAAGACTTCTATCTCTTCTCATCTTGGGGTCCCGGTGGATATTCAAAGTTCAAGGAGTCCTCATTTCAATTCCTTAACTGATCTCATATCAAAAAGATTGTTAAGCTGGAATACTCTTCCTCTTTCTCTTCCTACCAAATTGATTCTCATTAATACAATTATCATTGCCATGATTTCTCGTATCCTTTAATTTCTTCCTTTGATATTCCTCCTAGTATTACTAATCGTCTGGATTCTATGATGATGTATTTCTTATGGTCGAATAGGGATATGTCATGTATATATTGGGTTCAAAAAGAAATTTTACACCTACCGAAAGATATGGGTGGTTGAGGGGTTCGGTAAATTCATCTTCTAAATAAGGTCTACCTTATAAAAAAAATATGGTACATCCATTCAAAATGCAACTGCTTGTTGTCATCACTATACACTGCCATAAAACCACTTGCTTTGTCTACTGGCACCTATATTTAGAAGGTGGGAGCCCAATGATCTTGGGGTTTCAAAGGTTTACAGTTGGCAGAACGTCAACTTCTTCATGGCTGCTCTTGGAAGGTCGATAATGGATCAAATCTTAAAACTTTTTCAACAGCCTGACTTCATAGGAGAATTACACTTGCAAATAACTCGGTTCCTTTAAGGCAAATCCTTCACTCGCAAGTTAACGATTTTATTGATGTGGAAAATCAAGTTTGGAAAGCTGCTCTGGTTAGAAATTTCTTTTCTCGTAAGAATTCGAAAGATTTTCTCTCTATGGAGCTTCCTTCTCATAATATAAAAAACTTCATGGTGTGGTCTCACTATATCTCTGGGCAATTTACTACCAAAACAGCATATGCTCAACTGATCCAGAATACCTATAGTATCTCTCACTCGCTTATCAATATACCAAGGAAGGTTTTCAAGATTTTATGGCAGCTTCCAATTCTACCGAAATGGAAATATTTTATATGGAGGCTATTTCTTGACCGTCTTCCAACTAAGAACAACTTATTAAATGAAAAGTACATATTAACCCTTTACATGTCTATTGTCATCATGAACTAGAAACCTTGCACCATATCTTTCAGTCATGCCAACTTTCGTAGATAATTTGGCAATTGTTCCCGTTTCCAATTCAAGAACTACAAGGTAACCCAATGCATTGTTCTGATTGGATTACTACTCATATCATGCTTTTTTACAGCGAGGATGGTTTACAAGGTACCAAAATAAAGACCTTTATTTGGACCCAATGGAGCATATGGTTGCATAGAAACGAGCGACTATTTCGCAATGTCCACCCTAATGTAACTCGAATTTCTCAACAAATTCGTGATATTGTAGAACTTGATTCCCAGCTTGCAACTTTAGCTTGTTTTAATAATCTTCACTTTCTTCAGCCCCAGAACAAGATATGCATTCACCTCCGGGTTTTCTTGGTGTTCATTTGGGTACTACTCAGTTAGGTTTTCCACAACACATAATTCAGTTTGATGCAGCATTAGAGAAAGAAACAAAGGTCATGGGTTGTGCTTGGATCCTTCAGCCTCCTTCTTCACCCGTACAAGCTTCTTCCTATAGAGGAAGAAATTATGGTCTCGCTTTCTCGGCTCTTCATGCATAGAGTCAAGCTTTCCTCAAGGCTCTACAGTGGGCAACTTCACATGGCATGCACAAAACCACCTTTCTCACGGATTGCACAAATATAATCTCATTATGGCTCTACAATGTCCCATGTTTGTTCCTTCATCAATTTACTGGACTATAAGGGAAATCAAGCATCTCACAGCGTCAATTCTTTGATGTTTTATTTTAAAAGTGAATAGCCAACAAGTTCAACGAGCACATGACATAGCTCAGATGTGTGGTAGAACTTGTTTGCAATTCACGACTTGTATTCCTTACTTTATGTTCTTTTACCCATTGTCAAAAAATAAAAAAATAAAAAATCCATGCTTTGGTAATTATAAATCCAATCTAAACATAATAACTAAATTTGAATTTTTATATCTTAAATACATAAATTATTAAACATATATTCATAATCAAATCATCAAACTAAAGTGTTAAAACATAATCAAACTAAAAATAATTCTTATAAACACAATCTTTAAATAAAATTTGAGTAGGAAGAAAGGTAATCAAACCAAAACAAAGGAAGAGAAGCGGTGGAGACATGGCAACGGTGGCGGCAGTTGGCGGTGGTTTGATTGAGGAGGGAAGATTACTTATTGAAGAAGAAAGCATTGTTTGGAAGTGAAGATTACTTGAGAAATTCGCTGCTCTTCTTCGAATACTGCAGGCGGTGTTCGACGCGGTGTTCGACGGAGATTTGGTTTTGCAACGAAGAGAGAGAGACAGAGGCGCTACTGCTACAACGAATTCGACGAACCTAAAAGACGTGCGAACGAAACAAGGTTTCTGATAGATGTGCGACGGAGATTTCGTTCGTTCAGCACTCGAATTCGACGAAATGGACTTATAGACACGGTGTTTGAGAAGAGAGAGAGAGAGAGAGAGAGAGAGAGAGAGAGAGAGAGAGAGAGAGAAAGAGGCGCTGAGAATTGAGAGGGAGGGAGAGGGGCTGAGAATTGAGACGGCGTGTGACTAAGTGAGGCTAGGGTTTCTGAAGTGGGCCTCATGAAATAAAATGGCAGTGGCCTTAATATGCATCGCACATTAGAGAGGTGCGTTGCAAATTGGGTATTTTGCAACGCACCTAAAAGACGTGCGACGCACATAGTTTGAATTTTTTTTTAATATAGAGACAATTTGCGTCGCATGAGTCAGGGTATCCGACGCACATTTGGCTTTTGCAACGCATGTAAAGCAGGTGCGACGCAAATGGGCCATGTTGTGCGTCGCACTCCTCCCACATGCGACGTAAATCCCAACTGTGCGTCGTTTCCGTGTCTGTGCGACGCAAATCAGGGGACGCAAATCGTTCTTTTTCTAGTAGTGATATATATATATATAATTATCCATGCAAACATGATATAAATCTCATAATTAACATGTTCGCACAACGGCATAAAACATGCAGAATCGAACATAATAGCAATCGTATATGAACTCAACATAGTTCCTATACATGATACTACATAACTTTTCTTCTTAAAATCATGATACTACATCAATCAGCACATAGGTATGTACCTACTTGTGTAAAAAAACTGATATGCCACTTTCACAGTCTTAAAAGTCGCCTAGAGAGAATTCTCCGCCTAAAACAACCAATATAAATTCATAATCAATACGTAAATAATTTCCAGCAACTTTAAAATACTTTAAACCTCCTTTAAAAATATTTAAAAGTTGTTTCCCACATTAAAACTTCAATTACCAACACTTCCTAGCATAGTACTACTATACTAGTTATTAAAATCTTTAAAACTCCATCAATTATACTACCTCTGTTTCATATTAATAGTTACACTTTCACTTTTGACACTATTCACAAATTTCCCTTTGACTATCATTTGTGAGTTATGGTTAAGAGAAAATATAGTCATGTGGGGTCTTGTTTGATTCGTTTTGATATGTAGTTTTAGAATATCGACTTTTTATATTTTTTACAAATACAAAGTTAGAGATATAAAGGCTCAAAGTAGTGCATCGGCATGCGTGAAAAGTGTAAGTGTAACTATTAATATGAAACGGAGGTAGTATCATTTTCAAAATTCCAGCAACATATAATCTATTAAAATTCCCTTTAAACATGCTTAAACATACTTTAATTTATAAGAATAATCAATTCCATAGTTTATAACATACTACCATGATTTTCCAATCTTTAAAACCATAAAAAATCCAATCTAAACATAATAACTATATCTGAATTTTTATTTCTTCAATATATAAATAATCTAATCTTAGATTCATAACTAAATCATCAAACTAAAGCTTTTACACATAATCAAACTAAAAACAATTCTTAAAATACAATCTTTAAATAAAGCTTGAGGAGGAAGAAAGGTAATAAACCCAAAACAAAGGAAGCGATGGTGACATGGCACGGTGGCGGCAGTTGGTGGTGATTTGATTGAGGAGGGAAGATTACTTGTTGAAGAAGAAAATGTTGCGTGGAAGTGAAGAAAGAAGAAAACCGTGAGAGAGAAAGAGGGAGATGAACGCCGGTGATGGTGTGGAGGGAGGAGAGAGAACATTCTGTCTAGGGGAAAATTATGGGTTTAATGAATTTATATATGTGGTTTCTTTGTGGCATTAGGAAACGGCAATTGGGCTTAAATGGAATATAATGATGAGTAAAATTGATGATTGAAACTCCTAACAAAATTAGAGGTCCTTTTCCTAATCTAAATAGTGTTTGGGTTCCTCAAGTCCATTTAGACTCCTTTTTTCAAATCCAAAAAGTATTTCAAATGTTTTTCAAACCATGTATAAACAAAATATTTTAACTTCTTTAAATCCTTAAAATAATTCCTTTGACTTTCAAATAGTCAACCTTTTAAAGAAATAATTTATTTTAATACTAAATTATATTCAAATATAAATATATATGCTAAAATATATTTATAAAATGCATAAATTTATGGGGCATTACATATGAGGGTTAGGGTTTAGTGTAGTTAATTGGGGTTAGAGGGGGAATAAGGGATTAATGACTAACAGACTTTAAAGTCGTTAATCATTGGAGAGTGGATGTATTTTTTAAAACGTTGGAAGTATAAGAAGAATTTGAAAACTCGAAAGGGTATATGGTGCAATTTTTTTTTGCCAAGGGTATAAGGTTAAAAAACCGTTTTTTTTTCTAGAGCTTCTATTCAGGATTAGGGAGCTATTCAAGATGCTTTGTGTTTATATGAGTTGTCTTCTGGGCAGAAAGTGAATTTTGACAAAACTAATTTCTTATATCCTTGGAGTGCCAGGTGTTCGACGAGAGTCAATCCCCTATTTTCTCGGGTTTAAGGAGGTGGACATTCACGATAGATATCCCGATCTTCTAACTATGGTTGATCGATATAAAAAGGTGATTACTAGAGGTGTGAAGGAAAATTTATGGTTGAAGCTGCAAGGGTGGAAGGGAATGGTTCTATCTAAAGCTGGCAGGGAGCTTGTGATAAAGGCAGTGGTCCAGTCTCTCCCTACTTACACAATGAGTGTGTTTAAGTTTCCATCTTCTTTTTGTGATGAAATGATGTCCTTTATTGCTCAGTTTTGATGGGGGTAGAAAAATGGTGAAAGAAAAATAATCATCGGGTAGTGTGAAAAAAGTTGTGTAGCCCAAAGGAGGAGGGAGGTATTGGTTTCTGGGATATGAAGATGTTTAATTGAGCGTTGTTGGGAAAGCATGCGTGGAGATTAACTATGCACCAAGGTTATCTTGTAGAGCAAATTCTTAAGGCAAAATATCATCCTAGTTCGACATTCATGAAGGCTGTGTTAGTTACTTCTCTAAGTTATACATGGAGAGGCATTTGGGAGGCAAAATGGGTGCTTCCAACGGGTTTAAGATGGAGAGTGGGGTGTGGAGAGAGTATTAGTGTTTGGAGGGATGTGTGGGTGCCAGGATCTCGTAGGATTATCTCTCCCTGTGGAGATGCTAATTCGAAGCTCGAGGTGAGTGCTCTTATAGATCCTATTAGTAGATTTTGGAATAAATCTTCTGTCTCCAATCTTTTCTTTCCCTTTGAAGTTGATCGGGTATTGAGTATTCCGTTGAGTAATAGGCTCCCGGATGATGTTTTATGTTTGGACTTGGAGAAGGATGGTAGATTTTCCGTTCGTTTGGCATATAGAGCTATGGTTATTAATGATTACCATTATCATGAGGAGGCCTCTTCCCAAGCCGCTGCAATTTGGAAGATTATTTGGAGTTCAACAACTCCCCCTAGAATTAAATTATTTACGTGGTGTGCGTGTCTTGAGGCGTTTCCTATAAGACTCGGGATGAGTCGATGTGTTGCTGCTATCCCGTCAGTATGTCCTATATGCAGTGCTGCTGATATATAGAGGGCGCACACCAACCACTATTGCCATCTTGCGCAAGAAGTATGGGAGGTAAGTGGTTTTGATTTTCAGGATCATAGTGGAGGTTAGGCTATTTAGGGAGCAAGATGTAAGGTCGTGATTGAGGGGGAGTTTGTTCACATGGAAGAGACCATGGCTTATGCACACAAGATCCATGTAGAGGTGTTACAAGCTGGTATGGAGCATAAGTCGGGGGTGGGGGCTGCCAGCTCTCCTCACTTGCAAATCTGGAAGCCTCCGGGAGAGGGGTGTTTGCGGATTAACACTGATGCGGGTTAGCTCGAGGAGATGGGGGTAGGGTTGGGTGATGTTGCTCGCAATAGTGAGGGGCAGGTGTTGGGATGTGTGGTGGAGTAGGGTTGTGGGGATTGGAGGGTGGATGTAGCTCGTCAAATGGGTAGCGATATTGTGGAGATGGAGAGTGATAGTTTGAGCATGATCCAAGCTTTGCGGCAACAGTCGTCGGGCTTTAGTGAACTCCATTTAACTGTAGATGATGTTCTTAAATTAGCTTCTAGTTTTATTTTAGTTAGTTGGCTTTTTGTTCAACGTAGTGGTAACAAAGTTGCTCATAGTCTAGTTCACTTTCAACTTACAGAAGTTGGAAAAAGGTGGTAGATTGATGATGTTCTTGAAAACATTGTTTCTTTGGCTCGTTGTGATATGATTAATTAGTTACCTTTTTGGTTCCTTTTAAAAAAAATTATACTCATGAATAGGGGTGTAAGTAGATTAGAATGGATTGGGACTTTGTCAAATCAAAATCTAGTCCAAACTGTTTTGGACTCGAGCAAGTAAGTCCAAGTCTGATCCGAATACTTTTTAAGTCCGGTCCAGTGCAGTCCGATAATTTTTTATTGAGTCCGAATCCAATCCAGTCTGGTCCGACTATAATATTTTTTTCCTCGATTTAGATTCAATGATTCACAATGTTTTCTCATAATTAAATTTGAAAAATTCAGCTCATTATATCCATTCCACAAAATAAGTCACATACATCTTTTATATTATATACTAGTTTTTCTTTCTCGGGCGATGCCTCGATCAGTTATAACTAGAATTTTTTGCACGCGATGCGTGCTTGAATTTTTTTTTTTGAAACAGAAACTCGATTTTTTTCGGCATAAGAGTCAAAATTTGAACATTTTAGAAAAAAAAATTATATATCATTGAAAATTTCAGAAAATGTCATTGCGAACATAATAATATTCTGGAAATGCGCTATTGTTAATCTAATCATGACCTATTAAGTTATTAGCGTTTTAAATTTATTTTAGTTTTTTCCCTCTTTTGTTTGGAGCTTCTCTTCTGAGTTATAAAAAATTTATTAGATCATAGTATTGTGTAGTTATAAGCCCATAATCGAATCCGCGCAACTTGTATGATATATGGCACGAAATATTTTTTTTCTTGACTGTGGCTATGGGAACTGGATATGGTAATATCTTTTTGAGGAAAAAAAAGGAGGAATACAGTTTGCCAAATATAGGCAGCTCTTAAATTTAGCAAAATCAAACATATACACACTATTTTGTAATTTAGAAAGAGAAGGGGGGTAAAATTGGCATTTCAAAAGAGGACACCATTGCTCCCCTCTTCCCTTATTTAATAGAGATAAGAAATATATTATTATTTTTAAATTTTATAATGTATTTTGCTACTTTTTCTTATTTTTTTTGTCCATTAAGAAATTAAAAAAAAAAATTCACGTCACGCCGTGATAAGTAAAAAAAATTGAAAAGTTTGAGTTTGAAAACAATACATTAAAAGGAATTGTGGTAAGTGAATATTATATCAATATTATATTGTAAGTACGTAATAAGAGTGCTAGATTAGAGATGTATAGACTTGTTTAAGCCTTTTTAGTTAATTATAACTATTACAAGATTTCATCGTATTTTATTTTAAATATTAGACAACAAAGTCATAATTTATTGATGGTGAACTTGTTACTTTTCGTTTCAAATGTCACGTGTTTGATACATTCACTTAAACAATTTTTTAAAGTGAATAGTACACATAGAAATAAAACATTTGCATTAGAAATTTGAACCGGGTGCCACGTGCCATATAAACTTTATTTCACACGCCTTTTAATATATATACTAGTATTTGGGTCCGGGCGTTGCTCCAGATTGGTACTATTTTACAAACTTGATATACATTTTTTTCCATTCCTATTAAAATATATTAAGGAAAACTCAGCATTTAAAAGGTACAAATATAATAATGTGGACACTTAAAACATGATTAAAAGTTGGTTGAGATGGTAGTTGTGTCATATATAATTGCAAGAGGTCATGGGTTGAAATCTTGTTGCAAGCTAATTTTACTTTTGTTATTGACATGACTTTGTCATTTGTGTACACATGGGACAATTCCAGTGGAGTAATGTGTCACGTGGCGTGTATATATTGCGTGAAGATGCCATGTGGCGTGTATACATTTTCACGCACTTTTTTTTTAATATATTTGTGTAGATATAATATATATATTAAATGTATATTATATATAAAAATATTTTTGGCATGAACTGGACTTATTGGACTTCAAAGGAGTGAGTCCAAATCGAATCCGAAAAAAATTTGGACTCAAAAATTTGAGTGCGAGTCCAGTTCAAAAAAAAAATTCAGTTCAAAAAAAATTCAGTTCAAATCAATCTGATAAGTTTGGACTAAACTGGATTGAAATCTGGAATTTTTTGCTGTTTTGGTTACAAGTTACACCCCTGCTCATGAAGTTTACTGTACGTAGTTCAAGTCCCCCGACCATGCCGACTCATCATTATTACTTTAGCTTTGCTTTCTGCCTTTCTCCAATCCAATGAAGCATCCGCAATTCAGCTTTCTATACCTAAAACTTCTTTGTTTTTGTCCCCTGCATTTGAATGGATCTTGTTTATGCAATTACAAAAATACCTAATTACCTCCTCAGTAAGTAAACCCTTCATGAATCATGGTATAAGATCAACGTCATCAAGCTTGCGTCATCCTGCTAAACATTGTTGACGTCGTCACTATTCTTAGTCAGGAGTTTTGAGTAAATGTTGGTGGAATAATCCATCATTATTAAGGTTGTTAAAAGTTAAATATCGCCCCACAATACCCTTCTCCTTTTTTCACCACCCTCATCACCATCACCTTCCACCACCACCTTCCACCACCCGCCATTACCTACGTCCTCCTACCACCCACCACCTCCATCAACACCAACCTAGTGTCGAATTTTTTTTTGAACCATGGGGGCGAACGTCTCGCCTGGACGTTCACCCCATGGCCCGAACACGAACGTCCAGGTGAGACGTTCTCCCCCATGGTTCAAAAAAAGTTTCGAGATTTACCTGGCCGTGGTTGGCGATGGTGGTGAGAGAAAGGCGCCGGCATGAGGTGAGAGAGAGGGTGATGGTCGTGAGAGAAAGGTCGGCGAAGGTGAGTGAAAGGTCGGCGAAGGTGAGTGAAAGGTCGTAAAGGAGAAAGAAAGGTCGGCGAAGGTGAAAGAAGGTCGGCGAAGGAGAGAGAAAGGCCGTGAAGGTGAGAGAAAGGTCGGCGAAGGAGAGAGAAAGGTTGACGAAGGTGAGAGAAGGCCGGCGAAGAAGAGAGAAAGGCTATATCTGAGAAGAGAGAAAGGCTGCTGGTGGGGGATGATAGGAGGTGAGGGGTGGTGGTGCTGAATCTGAAATTTGAGGTGAAAAGGTTACAAATGTAATTTTAGTTGTTTTTGGGGCGATTTTAAGTAATTTTGGGGTGATAATTAGAAGTTCAACTCATAATATAGTGTTTGTTTCTCTCTCTATTTAAGTTAAACTTAAAAAAAATTAATTAAATATGTTTGTTAATATATACAAAAAATATATTAATTATGTATGATTTTGTTAGGTTCGCCTCAATATATGCTTTCACAATATCAACTTTTTACATTTTCCATTGATAGAGAATAGAACATATTAAAGGTCAAAAAGTATATACTAAATATTGTGCAAAAAATAAAAACAGGCATTATATTATGAAAGGGAGGGAGTACTAAACATTTAATTGTTAAAATCAAAATATGAAATAGAGAAAATGGTGGATTTTCTATCGCATTTACACAAATACTCCATAAACTTATATCACACGGGCACCAATACGTCTCGCAAGTACGAGATAAAGTTTGGCAAACAAAGTTGAATACTTCCTTTGTCCCCAATAGTTTTTTTATTTCTCATTTTCACATTTTCCAATGCAGAGAATGTATTATTAATATCTTAATTATATATTAATAAAAATTATAAAAGTTTAATTTTCCTAATGAACTCAATGAGGTGAATAAAACAGTTAACACCCCGCATAATGGTTGTATTTTCTTACAAAGATCTCACAAGGTACCCTGAGGATTCGAAAAATTCACCATATACCATCGCACTTTTCAAACTTCATCGTATACACCTTAGTTTTACGCAAATAACAACGTGCCATTAATGACTAACGGTACAATGTTAGATTTCGTTAGTCATTAACTTCTAACTACCATAATTAACACCTTAAGTAATCTAACTAATCCCTAACCAACCTAATTAACCCTAGTTAATGTTTTTTGAATTTTTTTTTTATATTTTCTCTCCTTCTTTGCTTCTCTTCCCTTATAATTCCTCCATGTCAGCCTTGCTCACCAGCCCAACAACCATCATGTCCACCAACACCACTCCTATGTCCTTGTCTGCAAATCCTCCACAACACCACAACCTATCTCTCTCTCTCTCTCTCTCTCTCTCTCTCTTTCTCTCTCTCTCTTTTTCCATTCTAAATCAATTAAATTCCTCCCTTCTCGTCCTTTTTTTTCCTCAAAATTCAGATTCGAGGTTCTCTCTCCTCCCTCTCTTACTTTCCTCCATAAACCTCACTTAAACCAATATCGACATTAAATTCGACCAGAATGAAACTGAAATTCTCGAATTGGAAGATTAAGGGGATGTTCTCTTCCGCATAAAAAAGATGAACTGAACTGAACTGAATTGAACCGAACCGAACTGAACTAAACTAAAATGAACCGAAATGAATAGTGATATGTGAGAGTAAAAGTATTGTCCAGAGCTGAACTAAACTGAACTGAAAATAAGATGGGGAGAACAGACCTTAGAGGGACGAAAGCCATGTTAGAAGAGAAATTGATGCACTAAATTGATATTCTTGAAGTTTCCGCTATTAACAACAATGGTATGGAGGAGAGAGCGTACGAGATTAGGGTTCTGAAGGGCAAGTGGTTCTCCATTGTTGGTGGAAGTTGCGATATGTGATTTTGAACACGATTGAAAAGGGAGGAAACAAATACATAGATTTAGACAGATAGAGAGTGTGAGCGAGAAAAAGGGAGGAGATGTGAAGTTTTACCCATTTTTCACACTATTTGATAATTAATTGAGTTGAAGGGTATATGAAATCGCAAATTAGATCCTGCACTGAGGTGTAGGATGAGCATCCTACACCTTGCCCAAAACGATATCGTTTGATGGTTTTAGTGGAGCGAAAATTTGGCTGGCTTTTGGCAGTATTTTTGAAAGTGGGTCAGCTCTTTCTCTCTCATCACTCACTCATTCACTCTATTTCTCTCTCATTTATTTGCTGAAACAATTTTTTTGATGTACAAACGCATATTGTTTGGTGTACAATAATATACGAGTGTACATTTGGGGATTTTCAGTAATCAAAGTAATGACCATCAGTATATATTGTGATTTATCCTTATTTACGTTGGTTGTGCTACCTTTTTTTATTATTAGGCACCTAGAGCACTATGAGGTATGGGACTGTAATTGTACATATTGAATTTCATTAGTGAACAAACATCAAGACACCAGTGTACAAAGATTGCAAATTACTCACTTGACATCAGCTTCAGGAATTGGGTTACTTTCAGCTGGGAAGCTGTCATTGTACATTTTGATTTTGTTAATGAAGAACCACGAAGCCAAGAATGTACAAGGAGGTTGAGTGTGAAAAAGAGAGAAGTGGCGAATAGTATATGGGGGAAAATGATGGCGGTTGACATCAAATCAGTTATTAAATGGTGAACGGTAACTGTCAAATTAGTTACTTTTTGAATTTTCGACATATACACTGAATATAATGGGAATGTACATTAATTGCCAAACCAATTACTTTTTGCTTGTTGAATAGTGCGTTTCATTTTTCTTGCCTTGTGTTTTGGAGCTGATGTAGGATGCTCATTCTACACCTCATACCAACATCTATTAATATCGAATAAGGGTAAAGAAGTAAAATGGTCATAAAAACTTTGTATAAAAAAAATGTAGTTAAAACTAGCAAGTGAAGACATGGTATCACTAAAAATAATAGAGGAAGTATGTAGAGGGAGTATATGTTAAAAGTTAAAAGCAGGTAACGTTTTAGAAAAGAAATTGGGTAGGGGGTAGGGGAGAAATGATAAACATCTAATTGCTAGATGTTTGCAAAACATCTAACATTAATGTGGCAACATGTGAGTGGTACACATGTCACTATATTGTTTATCCAAACAAATTACTTTTTCCAATTTTTTAAACTTGTATATCTCAAAAAATATTTTAGAAAAAAATAAAAAATATCCAATATTCATATATTTTTATTCTCTACAAATAGACATCCATCTTGATATAATTTCATCATATTTTTATTTTACTCTTCTCTATCTCTTATTTAGATATGTAAAAAAAAAAATACGAACACTATCTGTTTATCACAAACACTATTTGAGTTGCATAAACACTAGTTATAGTTACACGAACACTAGTTCTAGTAGCATGAACACTGTATATTAGCATCGGAATCTTCTGACAGTGTCCAATTAAAAAAATACGAACACTATCTGTTTATACATAAACACTATTTTTAGTTGCATAAACACTAGTTATAGTTACACGAACACAAGTTGTAGTAGCATGAACATCATATATTAGCATCGAAATTTTCTGACAGTGCCCAATTTTCGAGATTACTTTTTTGTTTGACTGATAACTTTTTTTCATGTATATTGACAATTTTACCCCTGCTAGATGTTTATAAACATCTAGCAATTAGATGTTTATCATTTCTCGGGGGTAGGGGGGGGGGGGGTTGTTCGTACTTGATAAAGCCAAGGTGGGTTATCTTAAACTTTTTATAAAGAAGTTGATCAGACTAAGTGAAGAATCTATAGGATAAAGTTAATGAAAAAGGTTCAATGTATTAGTAAGATTTACAACCTATTTATAGTGCAATTACGACATTCACAAAATATGTAAGAATGTTAATAAAGACTAGTCGTATATACAGGTGATGCAGGTGTTAACAACTTTATGTAGCTATATATATGAATAAATATAATTTTTTTTTTTATTTAAAACTATTGATGTTCTTTTGTATATGTTGTTATATTTTAAAATTGAAGTTGAGGAATTTTTCTTAGTTCAATACTGTTACTGAAAAATTTGGTCGATGATTTACTGAAAAATAGTGATTGCATATTTTTTTTTTACTTACTCATATGACAAGTTGCATTAATTCTCTTTTTTAATTTTTTATAAAAGTAAACGTTGTTTTAAATCATTAGAGACTATTCTAGTCATTTTAATTTGGGATACCACTCCTCATCTCGTGGTTTATATAATAGAAATATCAGTTAGTATGGTAAGACGCAAACTTTTAGTTTAAAATTAGGCACGATCCAAGCCTAATAATATTAAGAAGAGAACATGCCACCTTTTTTAATATAATAACTAGTTTAATCTATTTAGCAACCAATTTAATTTATTTCGTGACCAGTTTAATATATTCAGTAATTACATTCTCTAACCCATTCAGTGATTGGTCTAATCCATTTAGTGACTAGTTTAATCTGTTCGGTAACACTATCAAGTTATTTTTTGAAATTGTCTGTTGTAATTCGAGAATCAAGAAAACAAAGGAAGGAGAAGAGAAAGGATGACTAGAATAGTGTTGGGTTAGAGTAAAATGAAATGAATTTGTTAGAAAAATTCAGAATTGAGTTCTTCTAATTTTATATTAAAATTAGACTGCATATCCTAATAATTTGGATAGAAGAAATATACACGAGAGATAACAAGGGTAACTAAAGATATATTAGGATACTTTTCAAAAAAAAAAAAAAAAAGAGATAGACCAGGATATTTTTTTTTTTTTGATTAAAAATTTAAGTCAGCACAAGGGCTAATCCCTACAAAGCTACTAGCCTGTAGGAAGCACCAACACATTAGGGGCCAAGGGGGAGCGCTCTACCCACTTGAGTTAACTCATATCCTTAAGAGATATACTAGGATAACTAAGAGATTGCAAATTATGGAAAATAAAATAATATCCTAAAGATATTATATGATCTCTAACACTATAAGTAAACAACATTTCCACCATTAGCAGCAACAAACAACCCCCCATTCATACATATACATCTTTGCTACTTAACCTATACCAACCATTCCTTCACAAAATGAGCCTTTGATCCTCTCTTTTACTTCTATTTGGACATTTCGTTTGTTTGCTTTTATATGAATTGCACTTTGGTAATAGTGGTGGTTTATGTTTAACATGTTTTAGCTTCTTTGACCAATTGATCATCATGTGCAAGAGGATGGCTAATATTACTAGATTGATGTTTGAGCTAATTGAAATTTTTAACTCATGTTTGACCATTAATTTTATGTTTATGGTGGTGTGGTGTCACTATAAGTTAGAAAGATTGATCATGAATTCTTTAAAAGTAATTCGCTTTTTGATGATGTCAAAAGGGGGAAGATTATGGCAAAGTAACTTATTTATTATTCTTAGTATGGTCTATTCTCTACTTAATACGATCTTGCATTATAATATTATATTCTAATTATGTTAGTTTTTATATTACTTTGCCTTGGTTTGTCATCACCAAAAAGGGGAAATTGTTGACCCAATATGGTTTTGATGATGACAAACTAAAGTAATTTAACTAACAAAGTTTATGAGTTTTATGTGTGCAAGAATCATTGTAAAAGGTTGTGCCATAGCATTGAGAATGCTTGTTATGAAAGGTGTCGAGGTGCATTGTTCCTATGGATAAAGAGAATACTACAATCAAGGTTGAAGTGAAAGGCTTGACTTGAAGATTGAAGTGAAATATTCAAAGGAACAACTATCCTAACATGAAGGAAGCTTAGAATGCATGAGTTTGTATTTAAGTTTCTAAATGTAAAAAGGGAACAAGATCCGGAAAGGTAAGGAAACTTGAGTTTAAAGTTGGAATGATGGTTTAGAGTCTCTAGTTAAGTTCCTAGGTTTAATGAGTCTAAATGGTAACAAGGTTGTGTCGATTTCTATTAATTAAGTCTAGGAGTTCCTGTTCGTTCCTATGTTGGGAACAGACGTTGGTAAGGTTTGGGAACACAGGTTGGGAACAGACCTAAAACGTCCTATGTTGTGCGCCTAACATATATGAAGCGCTTAACTGATTTATTTAGGAGTCCTAGCTTAGTTTGACTAGATCCACTAATTTAGGGATTAGTTAGGAGTTTGTTAGGAAAAGATTTTAAAATGATTTTCTGTTTTGAAAAGAATAATATCTTATTTTAAAATCTTATCTTTTTATTCTAAGTAAAATCTTATCTTTTGAAAAGATTTTCTTTTTAAATAAAATCTGATTTTTCGGTTTTTATTTAAATATTTTAAAAAGATATTTTTTCTTAAATCATTTATTTTTAAATAGTTTAATTATTCCCCAAGTATCTAAAACCACGTAATGTTTTACTGTTAAACGTAATGTTTTACTGTTAAACGTTTTAGTGGGTTTAGTGGGCTGGTTTATTATTTCCCAAGTATTAATTAATTTATATGGTTTAATTACTCCCAAGCAAACTAATATCACGTTTAAGCTTATTGCTACACTTATTGTTTTGGAGTAATGGGCTTATTATTTTATTAAAGCCTTAATTTATTTTAATTAGTTTAATTAGGCTTCAAGTTTTATAAACCACGTTATACTTTACTGCTTCTCTTATTAGTTAAGTAGTGGTTAGTGGTTATTTAATTCTCAAGTAAAGTTAAATAAAAACTAATAAATTAATTAAAGTCATGGAGATCATGGGATAGTGGATTAACTAGTGGTAAGTTATTTCATGACTACTTATGTTATAAATAGGCGCCTAAACCTTAGAACATTTTGTGTCTGACTTTTATTAGTCACACCAAAGTGTGTCTGACTTTTATAGTCTCACCAATATGTGTCGGACTTTAAGTTATTCTTACATAAAGTGTCAAACTTTAGTAGTCCTTCCATAGTGTGTCTGACTTTTATTAGTCACACCAAAGTGTGTCTGACTTTTATAGTCACACCATGTGTGTCTGACTTAGTTAATTTGTCTTAAGTTATCTAAAGTGTCAGTGCCTTTTCTTTAGAGAATTCATACTTACATTAATCGAGTTTTTATTACTCTTCCATTGTTTTACAAAGTGTATTTTTGAGAAAAAGGGTTTGAGTGAACTCTTGTAAGTGTGAAAAAGCTTTGAGTGAAGCAAGAGAAAGAGAAAGAGAAAGAGAAAGAGAAAGGAACTTCTAGTGAAGTTTGAGAGAAAACGTCAGTTTTTGGGAACTGTCGTTGGGAACTTGAGTTTAGTAACTTAAGTTGTGGCTCAAGAGAAAAGTAATAGGTTTGTAAACAGAGTCGTTTGGCCTATTATAGTGGAAAGTATTGAGTCAAAATCCCTTGTGGTCGAGGTTGTTTCTTCCTATTAGGCTTAGGAAGTTTTTCCTCGCTAAAATCTCTTGTGTATTTCTCTTGTTCCTTTCGTTGTTTTATAATTCCGCAAAAAATAACGTATATTTGTCACACTATAATTCACCCTCCCTCTTATAGTGTTCCTTTAGAAGTCAACATTATGCACACAAGATCCTTGTAGAGGTGTTACAAGCTGGTGTGGAGCATAACTCGGGGGTGGGGGCAGCCAATTCTCCTCACTTGCAAATGTGGAAGCCTCTGGGAGAGGGTTATTTGTGGATTAACACTGATGTGGATGAGCTATCGAGGAGATGGAGGTAGGGTTGGGTGATGTTGCTCGCAATAATGAGGGGCAGGTGTTGGGATGTGTGGTGGAGTAGGGCCAGGGCCGGCGGAGGGGCGGCGCGACCGGGGCGACCGCGCAGGGCCTCCGCCAGTTAGGGGCCCAAAATCAAATCTGGTATGGTATATTATAACTACGCATCGAACAATGACAAGCAAAATTGCTTTGGCTTAGTGGCGAGTGCTTTTAAATAAAACCCGCTAGTCAGGCGTTCAATTATTCACAATGACAATTTTTTGAAAAAGCACACACTAGACATGGAGACATAACTTCCCACAATAATTACTATGTTTCCCCATAATAATTACTACTGTTTCCCATAATAATTACTATTCTATTCTTATCTCTTTTCTTTCCACTTTTTTTTTAATATTAGTTAATTATATTGTTTCTTGTTTCTTGATCTAGATTATTTTGTTCCTTCAAAAAAAATATACTAAAAGAAAAATTAGTTTAGCCATCATCTATACCAAGTATTCTATGTACTCCATATATATATATATATATATATATATAGTCAAAAGAAAGGGTCCAATTTTAAAAAATTGCACAGGGCCCCGAAAATCGTTGCCACGACCCTGAGTAGGGTTGTGGGGATTGGAGGGTGGATGTAGTTCGTCAGATGGGTAGCGAGATTGTGGAGATGGAGAGTGATAGTTTGAGCATGATCCAAGCTTTGCGGTAACAGTCGTTGGGGTCTAGTGAACTCCATTTAACTTTAGATGATGTTCTTAAATTAGCTTCTTTTTTTATTTCAGTTAGTTGGCTTTTTGTTCAACGTAGTGGTAACAAAGTTACTCATAGTCTAGCTCACTTTCAACCTACAGAAGTTGGAAAAAGGTGGTGGATTGATGATGTTCCTGAAAAAACATTGTTTCTTTGGCTCGTTGTGATATGATTAATTAGTTACCTTTTTGGTTCCTTTCAAAAAAAAAATTACGCTCATGATTAGGGGTGTAAGTGGATCGGAATGGATTGGGACTTTGCCAAATCAAAATCTAGTCCAAACTTTTTTGGACTCGAGAAAGTAAGTCCAAGTCCGACCCGAATATTTTTTGAGTCGAGTCTAGTGCAGTTCGATAATTTTTTATTGAGTACGAATCTAATCTAGCCTGGTCCAATATTATAATATTCCTCGATTTAGATTCAATGATTCACAAAGTTTGCTCATAATTAAATTTGAAAAATTAAGCTCATTATATCCATTCCATAAAATAAGTCACATACATCTTTTATATTATATACTAGTTTTTTTTTTGGGCGATGCCTCGGTAAGTTATAATAAGAAATATGTTATTATTTTTAAATTTTATAATGTATTTAACTACTTTTTCTTATTTTTTTGTCTATTAAGAAATTGAAAAATTCACGTCACGACATGATAAGTAAAAGAAAATTGAAAGGTTTGAGTTTGAAAATAATACCTTACAAGTAATTGTGGTAAGTGAATATTACATTAATATTATATTGTAAGTACGTAATAAGAGTGTTAGATTAGAGATGTATACACTTGTTTAAGCCTTTTTAGTTGATTATAACTATTGCAAGACTTCATCATATTTTATTTCAAATATTAGACAACAAAGTCATAGTGTATTGATGGTGAACTTCTTACTTTCTATTTCAAATGTCACGTGTTTGATACCTTCACTTACACAATTTTTTAAAGTGAGTAGTACACATAGAAATAAAACATTCACATTAGAAATTTGAACAGATTGCCAAGTGGCATATAGGCTTTCTTTCACATGCCTTTTAATATATATATACTAGTCTTACATGCACGCAATGCGTGCGATAACGTGTGAAGTAGAAAATGAAATTAATTGGATAGAAAAACTGTCTTTACATTTTGTTTTCTCAAAAAACGGATGTTTAGTTTAAATGTCCTACTTTCCCCCTTTTTTCATTTAAAATAAAAGAGTTGGTTATATCCCATTTTCTTTCTTTTATTGCTTTTTTTATTTTTTGGTGTCCCCATGTGTTGCCTTATATAATATATATATATATATATATATATAATATATATATATATATATATATATATATATATATATATATATATATATATAATTATAATATATATAATATAATATAATATAATATTAAATGTATATTATATATAAAAATATTTTTGTCCTATACTGGACTTATTGGACTTCAAAAAGGTGAGTCCAAATCGAATCCGGAAAAAATTTGGACTCGAAATTTGAGTCCAAGTCCAGTTCAAAAAAATTTCATTTCAATTCAATCTGATAAGTTTGGACTAAACTGAATTGAAATATGGATTTTTTGCAGTCTTGGTTACAAGTTACACCCCTGCTCATGAAGTTTACTGTGCGTAGTTTAAGTCCCCCGACCATGCCGACTCATCATTATTGCTTTAGCTTTGCTTTCTGCCTTTCTCCAATCCAATGAAGCATCCGCAATTCCGCTTTCTATACCTAAAACTTCTTTGTTTTTGTCCCCTGCATTTGATTGGATCTTTGTTTATGCAATTACAAAAATTCCTAATTACCTCCTCAGTAAGTAAACCCTTCATGAATCATGGTATAAGATCAACGTCATCAAGCTTGCGTCATCCTGCCAAACATTGCTGATGTCACTATTCTTAGTCAAGAGTGTGAGTAGAGATGGCGATATTTCTTGAGCCCAACCCACTAAAGCCCACTACTAAAACCGTCCAGTCCAGACTATGAGACCTGTCCAACCCGACCCATAAACCAGACCAACCCAATCCAAGTAAATATTGAACCAAATTGTGTATATTTTAATCAAATTGCATATATTATAATTCAATCAAATTTAAAAATAATGAAATTATTCATTAATATTAATATTTGTATATATTTTCAATTCATTTTTGAAGATTTTATGTAACAATAATGAATAATTTTAATGATTAAATAATTTTGAAAAAATATTCTCATGCCGGCCCGTTAGCCCGGTCCAGCCCACGAGACCCACGAACCGTGAAAACCGGTAACAGACCGGTGTGGGCCAAGATTTTTCAGCCCGCGGACCAGCTCGCCCAACCAATGAATTTCACGGTCTGGTCCTGGACCGTGAAATCTCAGCCCGGCCCACTACGGCCTGCACCAGTGGCCATCACTAAGTGTGAGTATAAATGTTAGTGGAATAATCTATCATTCTCATAATATAGTGTTTGTTTCTCTCTCTATTTAAGTTAAATTTAAAATTGTCAATTAAATATTTTCGTTAAAATATACAAAAAATGTATTGATTATGTAGGATTCTGTTAGATTCGCCTCAATGTATACTTTCACAATATCAGCTTTTTATATTTTCCATTGATACAGAATTGAACATATTGAAAGTCAAAAAGTATATATTGAATATTGTGCAAAAAATAAACATGCATTGTATTATAAATGGGAGGGAGTACTAAACATTTAATTGTTAAAATCAAAATATGAAATAGAGATAATGGTGAATTTTCTACTGCATTTACACAAATACTCCATAAACTTATTTCACACGGGCACCAATACGTCTCGCAAGTACGAGATATAATTTAACAAACAAAGTTGAATACTTCCTTCGTCCCCAATAGATTTTTCATTTCTCATATTTCACATTTTCCAATGCACATCTGATTATTAATATCTTAATTATATATTAGTAAAAATATAAAATTTTGATTTTCCTAATCAACTCAATGAGGTGAATCGAACAGTTAAGACCCCACATAATGAATGTATCTTCTTACAAAGATCTCACAAGGTACCCCGAGAATTTAAAAAATTCACCATATACCATCGTACTTTTCAAACTTCATCGTATACACCTTAGTTTTACGCAAATAACAACGTGCCATTAATGACGAACGGTACAATGTTAGATTCCGTAAGTCATGAACTGAACTAAATTGAACCGAACTGAATTGAACTGAATTGAAATGAACTAAACTGAACTGAAATGACCGAAATGAATAGTGATATGTGAGAGAAAAAGTATTGTCCAGAGCTAAACTGAACTGAACTAAACTGAACTGAACTGAACTATACTGAAAATAAGATGGGTAGAACAGGCCCTTAGAGGGACAAAAGCCATGTTAGAAGAGCAATTGATGCACTAAACAATGGTATGGAGGAAAGAACGTGCGAGATTAGGGTTCTGAAGGGTAAGGGTCTGTTCTGTTCTCTTTGGCATAAAACAGCTGAACTAAACTGAACTGAACTGAACTAAACTGAACTGAACTGAATTGAATTGAATTTAATTGAATTAAACTCAATTGAATTTAATTGAATGTAATAAATATATACATAATATTTAAATAATAATATGAATATGAATATTAAATAATAATTGTAATGATAAGTATTAATAATGAATAATAATAATAATAATAATAATAATAATAATAATAATAGTATTTTGGATATTTTTAATGATAGTTAGAATAAAATAATATAATAATCATAAATTAATAATAATAATAATTAATGATAATAATATAATTATTATTATTTTTATATAATTTGTATTAATATATTAATACTGGATGATGATTATATAATAACAATAATATCTAAGAAGTAAGTTAATATTTATTTTAATAATTAGATTTAATACATAATAATATTTAGTAATAAAAATAATGATTTGGTCGGACCGTACAAAATTGCATCATAAACCGTTTTGACGCGATTTGATTGGTGTATGGGCTAAAAAACGTGGGTTTATTTGTGCTTTTGACCTAGACCATGTTCCTCCTAATAATAATAGCAATAATAATGAGTAAAGCTATAATAAACAAAATAATATATAGAAATAATAATAATAGTAATAATATAATATATATAGTAATAATAATAATAATAATAATAATAATAATAAGATTAATTAGTAAAATAAATTAGACCAACAAAATAATAATATTTAACAAAATAGTTATAAAAGAATAGAGTTGAACTGAACTGAACTGAACTGAACTGAGCTTAACTAAACTGAATTGAACTGAACTGAACTAAAAATAAGTTGGGGAGAACAAACCCTAAGTGGTTCTCCATTTTTGGTGGAAGTTGCAAGCTGTGATTTTGAACACGATTGAAAAGGGAGGAAACAAATAAATAGATTTAGACAGATAGATAGTGTGAGTGAGAAAAAGGGAGGAGATGTAAGGATTTACCCATTTTCCCCACTATTTGATAATTAATTGAGTTGAAGGGTATATGAAACAAGGGTAAAAAAGTAAAATGGTCATAAAAAATTTGTCAAAAAAAAAAATGTAGTTAAAAAAACTAGCAAGTGAAGAGATGGTATCACTAAAAAAATTAGAGGAAGTATATAGAGGGAGTATATGTTAAAGAGTTTTTGCGAGGATATACTAGGGTAATAGTGCATTTTGTGGGTATATATCTCACTAATTTTTTTTGTGCAGATATATCAACCTAAATTTAAGTCTTGTTTGAAGTTACCAAAAACACTATTTCGGCGAAAAAGTCAAATTTTCGGCCTTTGACTTGCTTAATTACTATTTGTATAGTGTGTGATATTCAATTGTTTCTATTACATTCATTTTCCTCCATCTTACTCAGTATCAGTGTGTGGCTCGGCTCAACTCGCGGGTAAGTCAAAGGCCGAAAATTTGACTTTCTCGCTGGAAATAGTGTATTTGGTAGCTTTTAACAAAATTTAAATTTAAATTGGTATATCCCTACTAAAAAAGTTTAGTGAGGTATATCCCCATAAAATGCACTATTATCCTGGTATATCCCCGCAAAAAAACTCTATGTTAAAACCAGGTAACGTTTAAGAAAAGAAATTGGGTAGGGTAGGGGGGGTTGGTTGTTCGTACTTGATAAAGCTAAGGTAGGTTATCTTAAACTTTTTCGAAAGAAGTTGATCAGACTAAGTAAAGAATCTATAGGATAAAGTTAATGAAAAAGGTTGAATGTATTAGTAAGATTTACAGTGGTTGTTCGTACTTGATAAAGCTAAGGTAGGTTATCTTAAACTTTTTCGAAAGAAGTTGATCAGACTAAGTAAAGAATCTATAGGATAAAGTTAATGAAAAAGGTTGAATGTATTAGTAAGATTTACAACCTACTTACAGTACAACTACGACATTCAAAAAATATGTAAGAATATTAATAAAGACTAGTCGCATATACATGTGATACGGATGTCAATAACTTTATGTAATTATATATATGAATAAATATAATTTTTTTATTTAAAATTATTTTGGTAATGACGCAAATTATTGATGTTCTTTTGTATATGTTATTATATTTTAAAATTGAAGTTGAGGAATTTTTCTTAGTTTAATACTATTACTGAAAAAATTGTTCGAGGATTTAATAATTCAGTATCAGCAATTTTAGTATAGTTTTTGTGCGATTATAAATGTTATTTTTTGAACTTTGTAAATACGAAATATTATATTGTTACGCTATATCAATAACTTTTTTTGATTGAATATTCTAATTAATTTCGTGAATTGATTTTGTCAATCTATTTTAGCAAGTTATTAATAGTAATTGCATATTCCATTTTTCACTTACTCATATGACAAGTTGCATTAATTTTCTTTTTCTAATTTTTTATAAAAGAAAACGTTGTTTTCAATCATTAGAGACTATTCTAGTCATCTTAATTTGGGATACCACTGCTCATCTCTTGGCTTATATAATAGAAATATCAGTTGGTATTGTAAGAGACCGCAAATTTTTAGTTTAAAATTAGGCACGGTCCAAGCCTAATAATATTAAGAAGAGAACATGCCACCTTTTTTAATATAATAACTAGTTTAATCTATTTAGGGACCAATTTAATTCATTTTGTGACCAGTTTAATCGATTCAGTAATTACATTCTCTAACCCATTCAGTGATTGGTCTAATCCATTTAGTGACTAGTTTAATCTGTTCGGTAAGACTATCAAGTTATTTTTTGAAATTGTCTGTTGTAATTCGAGAATCAAGAAAACAAAGGAAGGAGAAGAAAAAGGATGACTAGAACAATGTTGGGTTAGAGTAAAATGAAATGGATTTGTTAGAAAAATTCTGATTTGAGTTTATTTAATTTTATTTAAAATTAGACTGCATATCATAATAATTTGGGTAGAAATATACATGAGAGATAACAAGGCTAACTAAAGATATATTAGGATACTTTCCAAAAAGAAAATAAGAGATACTAGGATAACTAAGAGATTACAATTTTGATACCTACATTATGGAAAATCAAATAATATCCTAAAGATATTATATGATCTCTAACAGACTAACACTAGAAGGATGAGGAGCTAGCTGATGTGGTAGAGCACTCCCCTCTGATCCTTGAGGTCTAGGGTTCGATCCTTTCCCCCAACATTATGTTGGGGTATTTCCTTAGCATGCTTTACCAGCCAATGTGCTGGTAGTTCTTACAAGGCTAGTAGCCTTGGTAGGGTTTAGCCCTTGGACTGACTTAATTTCCCAATCAAAAAAAAAAAAAAAAAAAAAAAAAAAAACAGACTAACACTATAAGTAAACAACATTTCCACCATTAGCAGCAACAAACAACCTCCCAAACAAAACTCACAAAGCCAAAAAAAAAAAAAAAAAAAAAAAATAAGAGCGAGATGAACGGAACTCTGTTTGGTGCAAAACGTTATACTCTGAGTTTTGATGGATCACATAATAATCAAGATAACAAAGCTGGGGCTGGATGTATAATAAGGGATAGCCGAGGAGAATTGGTAATAGCAGCAGCATACAATCTTACGGAAACTTATCCTCACTACTGCGACGTTGCTATAGCTGAAGCAGAGGCACTAAAAAACGGCTTAATTTTGGCCAAACAAAAAAACCTCCATGTCTATCTCATAAAAGGGGACAGCAAGGAGGTCATTGATCATGTACTAGGCAACAGTCGAAGGCCGGCCAGACCCCTTTTAAGTAAGATCATTCAACAGATTGTCGGGATGTTCGATCGCTTTTCTCAGGAGATCGTGCTTGTTGATAGAAAAGCCAACAAAGTTGCTGATAAGTTGGCCTTCTGGGGATCTACCAGCCTTCAAGGGGGTCATATGATTTACACCACTTATGCTGATCTTCCTCCACAGGTTAATATTGACTCTTCTTATGCTCCCTTGTTTTGATTGCATCTGTGCTAATTTCTTAGGCAACATCTGTGCTATCTTCTAATAACTCATTGTTTTGACAGAATAAATTTCTACATTCAAGCTAGAGATGACTATGTATATAGTATTTCAATGGTGACTTTTTGATGCCTCGTAATGATTTAATATGAGATGTGGATCAGTGGATGTGATTACCAACTAGTTTAGTTGCTAAAATTTAGCGTGATATAGCTCCATGTAATGATGTAAATTGATATTTGCTTGCCCGGTAATAACTTATAGCCAAAACATCCGAAGCTGAATGTGGCTCAGGGCCTATTCTGTTCGGCATAAAACAACTCAACTTAACTGAATTGAACATAACTGCAATGAATAGTGATATATGAGAGTAAAAGTATTGTCAAGAGCTGAATTGAATTGAATTGAACTGAACTGAACTGATCTGAACTAATCTGATCTGAATTGAATTGAACTGAATTCAATTGAAAATAAGCTGGGGAGAACATGCTCTCAGTGGAGTACTAAATTTCAACTTATTTGGACTCTATTTTACAGGTTATGTGAGGATTTTAGTGTAAATTTCCTTAACTGTAGCTGCTCAAAAATAATTTTCGTAACTTATTAGTTTCTTCATCTCTACATATAAATAAATTACTGCTTTTAGATCATGCAGATTATAGTTGATGAATATTCATTGCTTTCATTCTACTCAAACACATTTTTCCCTAACTACAAACTTTATTTCTCCCCCCTATAAATTTTTGATCGAGTATTAGCGATTGGATTAATTAATATATCATGAAATTTTAGTCACAAGTCACAAGTCAGTAACTACAAACCAAAGACAAAGAGTATGTGGCAAATTCTTCTGAAATACTGAATTCGAGTGATTTTTTTGGTCCATTATAACAAACAGGTGGCTGGGCTTATTAGGCAAGAGAAGTCAGATAGCAGCACAACAGAAGATGAAGGAGAGAGCAGTAGCCTGGCCTCACAATTGGGCAAGGTTGGTGCAGCAGTTGCTGGAGCAGCTGTGGTAGGTTGGGGCGTGTTAAAGCTCTTTAACGAACTCTCCTCTGATTATCAACAACAACCTAAGTATAAAACAAAATCGCCTTGGAATTCTATCGTCGATACTACCCACAATCATTCATCTGAATCCTCCCAACATTTTGATCATTATACCCTCAACTATAGTGGGTCTGACATTAATCAGCTTCATGAAGGAGGGGCAGGATGCATAATTAGAAACAAACAAGGGGATCTTGTTATAGCAGCAGCTTACAACCTTGATAGTCTCTACTACGATCAATTTCATGTTGCTAGCTATTGCAGAAGCAATAGCTTGGAAAAGGGGGTTGGAGTTGGCTAAAACTAAAAAGGTTAAACTTGATCTTATAAAAGGAGATAACGAGGAGGTCATAAACCGTGTTCGTGGACGAGAGAAGAAGCCCCCCCAAGTCCCTTTATTAAGTGACTATATCATTGAGATTAGGGAGGGTCTTAATGAGCAATCAATTGATCCCGAAATTCAGGTCAGCCGGATTAAAAGTGAGGACAACGAAATTGCTAATGAACTGGCATCCTTGGGATCGAAACTTGAATCTGGATTAGTCCAGACTTATATGAGTGATGAAGAGCTTCCTTATAAGGTAGCAATGTTGATTGAGCAAGATAAATATAAATTGAGAGCACAAAAATTCCTTATGTAATGCTCTAGTACTTTTCTGTGTCGTATGTGTTCTTAAGGCATATACACCTCTACTTATGTTGATGAGAACCTTCAAATAATTAATTAGTTATAAGTGTATGCTTATGAGGTGTTTTTAAGGCATATAAAGTTCTAGTTAAAAGTATGTTTGTATCAAGACAAAATATAAGCTTGCTTGTTGTCCTAATTGAAGATGTTCTAAAATCTTGTCTTTCTCACTTGTTGCATTTGAGTATCTACTAATCTGATAAGATAAACCATAACTTAAAAAGACATCGATCTTGTCCGATGATGATACTAGTTGTCTATGCACACTTATGAGTGCGACAACATTTTTTTATTGTTGGAATTCCTTATTATCAAATAACTAGATCTACGTGTGGCGAAAACTTTTTATAATAGGGTATACTAGTTTTGAATCTTGGGTTATTGTTTATTTTATTTTTCGCAAAATTTTTGTTAACATTGTTGACTTTTTGTTGTTGTGAGTTGAGATTTTTCAACACCATTTTGTTTATATAATTTCTCCATTCTTTTTCTATTGCAACAATTATCACTTTGGGTAATTTCATATATTAGAACCATTTCACATTTGTTAAAAAAACCAACTTTAATTCACAACATTGTCTTTACTTGATGTTAATTAAACCATCATTAATTACTCAAATTACCTCAAAAAGTTGTATTTACTTTATTACAGATTTACTTATCCCCTATTCTAGTTAAATCCTCTATGCTAAACTATCCATATTTTTATTTTCTTAAACCAAACCCATTGTTGCAGTAGAAAAAGACAGCGAAAGTATTTGTCATTATACTTTAATATCTAGATTAGTTATATAAAATTTTATATTTTTAATGTTCGATTAAATAGTGTAGCTAAGTCGATTATTAATTAGTATCACAATAATTGGTATGACTAACAATAGCTAACACAATTTTAACAAGCAAAATACCTGAATGATACTTTAAGAAACAGAGGGTAATAATTTAATAGATGTAGGACCAAAAGAATAGAGAAAAAATATGAGTGTCATCCATAACTTCAACTTTTAATATATATAACACATAAACACTAATGCATATAAAATAGAAGATGGAAAGTCAAAAAGAAGATCATAATGCTTATGGTATCATCAATAAAATAATAATCGAAAATACTATTTAAGAGAGAAAAATCTCTTCATCAATCATGATCATATCAAGACTTATCAAACTCCCCCCTTTTTTATGATCTGCGACCTCAAATAGTCTAGAAAATTGAATCTTGATTTTCCAATTAGTTTTAGTAAAATTAAGTTCGTTGAGAAAAGAATTACATCTGACATATAGATATATAAAAAAGAAAAACATAAATAATTATTTATACAACAAATATTTTAGGAACAATATATTTAATCAATTGCATAATACATCTACAATGTCGTTGACAAACTTTCATTTGATTTGTCATGTAATGTCATCATGGTATCCTATAGGTTCAAAACTATATGTATGTATTTTTTTATCTTTATATAACTCAGTTTCCAAAAGTATAATTTTGAAAGACATAATTTCTATTGTTACATATCATACGCTATTTTTATAATTAATTATTATATGTATTTAAATAAATAATAAATTATAAGTTATTGTTCATATAAATAAATATAGTTTTATAAGTTGTAAAACTATATTGTATATTGAACTTATTTCGGAACATATTTCGAGCACTCTTCGATGGTAAAAAAATATAATATTGCGAATTATGTAGTAAGTTATATATAATATACATAGTTGAATAATTTAGGTTGTTTATTTAAAATCAAAGTGTAATCTTCACTTATTAAAAATACCACATAAGTAGTTATATTCTAAGGTTGTTTTAAAAAAAAAAAAATCATACTCTAAATTTTTATCATCCAAAACTCTAATATATATATATATATATATATATATATATATCGCTATAGATTTTAATTTTTGTTGTGACTACAAAATTTCCTTAATAAATTTTGTTGGGATACTAAAAAAAATATTTTGGTTCAGTTGAGTAAGGCTGGTGTTTTGATCCTCTAGAGTTCTAAAAGAACTGCACAACGTAGATTTTGAGCAATGTCAACTATTGAATAAAAAATCAATAGCTCATATATTATCTTCCGAAACCCCGTCTATTTTCTCTCATCAAAATCCACCCCCTATTTCCCCCCTTTCACCAATATACTCCCTTGATTTAAATTGTATGGTCATCCATTCAAAAAAAATGTATGGTTCATATACAACTCTACCTTGTAGAATTTTATTAAAACTCTAGAGGATCCGAACTCGTAAGACTGAGGTTTTGAAAGATAATATATTTAAATCCTGTAAATTGCACCTATGATAAAATGCTATAATCACATATAGTACAATATAGTTATAACTATTATTATATTTATCTACAGAAATAACAAAATAATGTCTTACCATTCATTTAGTTAAATACATTTTCATGAGTTGTAAAACTATATTGTAAATGGATCTTATTTTGAGGTATATTTCAAGCACTCTCAAATGGTAAAAAAATTATAATGTTTTGTGTTAGGTAACAAAAGTTATGTTCAATTTACATAATATAATAATTTAGATTGTTTATTCAAAATGAATCTCTAATTTCTCGTTATCCAAAACTCCTTTTATGTATTTAAATATATGTAGAGCTCTATTTTTTAAAATATTTAAAATAAAAATTAATGACATGACAATCCTACGAGGTGCTCTGTGTTTCATAATTTGTAGAACTATTTTGTAAATGGATCTTATTTCAGAGTATATTTCAAACACTATCCAATGGAACAAAAATTAAATATTTTGAATTATTACATAGCAAAAGTTATACGTGATTTACATAATATAATAATTTAGGTTGCTCATGCAAAACCAAACTCTAATATTCAATTTTACATAATATAATGATTTAGGTTGTTTATTCAAAACGAAACTCTAATTTCTCATTATCCAAAACTCCTTTTATGTTACATACTAGTTTTTTTTTCCCCAGACGATGCCTCGGTCAGTTATAATATGAAATATGCTATTATTTTTATATTTTATAATTTATTTTGCTACATTTTTTGTTTTTTTTTTGTCCATTCATAAATTGAAAAATTCTTCTTCTTCTTCTTCTTCTTCTTCTTCTTCTTCTTCTTCTTCTTCTTCTTCTTCTTCTTCTTCTTCTTCTTCTTCTTCTTCTTCTTCTTCTTCTTATTATTATTATTATATTATTATTATTATTATTATTATTATTATTATTATTATTATTATTATTATTATTAATTATTATTATTATATATTATTATTATATATATATTATTATTATTATTATTATTATTATTATTATTATTATTATTATTATTATATTATTATTATTATTATATTATTATTATTATTATTATATTATTATTATACTATTATTACTATTATTATTATTTATTTATTATTATTATTATTATTATTATTATTATTATTATTATTATTGTTATTATTATTATTATTATTATTATTATTTATTTTTTTTATTATTATTATTATTATTATTTATTTTTATATGATTATTATTAATTATTATTATTATTATTTCTATATATTATTATGTTTATTACAGTTTTACTCATTATTATTACTATTATTATTAGGAGGAATATGGTTTAGGTCAAAAGTACAAATAAACTCACGTTTTTAGCCCATAAACCAATCAAATTGCGTCAAAACGGGTTATGATGCAATTTTTGCGCGGTTCGACCCAATCATTATTTTTATTACTAAGTATTATTAAATCTAATTATTAAAATAGTAATATTAATTTACTTCTTATATATTATTGCTATTATATAATCATCATAAAGTATTAATTATCATCATCAACTATTAATATATTAATACAAATAATATAAAAAAATTATTATTATTATCATTATTATCATTAATTATGATTATTATTTATGATTATTAATATTATTTAGTTATAACTATCATTTAAAAATATCCAAAAATACTATTATTATTATTTATATTATTCATTTATTATTACATATCATTATAATAATTATTTAATGTTCATATTATTATTGTTTAAATATTAATTATATATTTATTACATTCAATCTAATTCAATTCAGTTTAATTCTATTCAATTCAGTTCAGTTCTCTCAGTTCAGTTCTCTCAGTTCAGTTCAGTTCAGTTCAGTTCAGCTCAGTTCAGTTTAGTTCAACTGTTTTATGCCGAAGAGAAGAGACCCATAGTGTATTGATGGTTAACTTATAACTTTTCACTTCAAAGGTCACATGTTTGATACTTTTCACTTACACATTTTTTATAAAGTGAGGAGTACACTTAGAAATAAAACATTTGTATTAGAAATTTGAGCAGATTTTATTTCACACGCCTTTTAACATATTTGTATAGATATAAAGATTATAAATATATGAATAATTTGCCAAAAGGGACCTTAGAATTTTTTGTTTTTGCGAGAAGGGACCTTTAAAAAAAAGTTGGCATTTAAAGGCCAAACAACAAAAAATATTGTGACGAAGGACCTTACCACCGGTTTCCGACGTTGACCAATCTTTTCAGACATTGACTTGCCTCAATTTCTAAATGGCACTCCTATTCTAATTTTTCCCTCTTTTTTTGCCCTACTTTGACAAATTTCTCCCTCCTAATTTCCCTTACTTATATCTGCTTCTTTGTACCCCAAATACCATTTCTGCCTCATCTCCCATATCTTATCTCAATTTTGGCTCTTTCAATCAAAGGTTAATTAGGATTTTGCAAGCTTTTGTTCAAACCCTTTTCATTTTTGGATTATTTTGTAGTTGGGAATCCTCCTTCTTGCTCTCTTACGCTGCTTTGCTCTGCTTTTCCCCATTTTCGAAAAGTTTTGTGTTAGTGCAATGAAGAGATTAAAGATGAAAACTCTAATAAAGGATAGTACAGTGAACTTACCTTTTTGCAATTAATCAGTTGGATGTCTTTCAATATTCAGCAGCACACCATCATTAATAGTGGTTTTCAAATTTTGGAGAGAGAGGGAGAAATAAAGGAGTTCAAGTGACAGGGAGTTGGGTCTGTTTTTAGTATTTAGATGGAGTGCACTTATAAAGTTAGGGAGTGTCATTTAGCAATTGAGACAAGTCAATGCCTGAAAAGATTGGTCAACGTCGGAAACCGGTGGTAAGGTCCTTCGTCACAATTTTTTTTGCTGTTTGGCCTTTAAATGCCAAGTTTTTTTTTATGGTCCCTTCTCGCAAAAACAAAAATTTCTAAGGTCCTTTTTGACAAATTATCCTAAATATATATATATATATATATATATATATATATATATATATATATATATATATATATATATATATATTTGGACCTGACTGAACTTCAAAGAGGTGAGTCTAAATCCGGTCCGAAAAAGTTTTAAATTCAGTTCAATTGATCAGTTTTGCTTACAAGTTACATCCGTACTCATGAAGTTTACTGTACGTAGTTTAAGTCCCCCGACCATGCCGACTCATCATTATTACTTTAGCTTTGGTCTCTGCTTTTCTCCAATCCAATGAAACATCCACAATTCAGCTTTCTATACCTAAAACTTCTTTGTTTTTGTCCCCTGCATTTGATTGGATCTTGTTTACCCAATTACAAAAATGCCTAATTACCTCCTCAGTAATGGTATAAGATCAACGTCATCAAGATTGCGTCATCCTGCCAAACATTGTTGATGTCACTATTCTTAGTCAGGCTGGTGAGTAAATGTTAATGAAATAATCCGTCATTCTTGTTTCTCTCTTTATTTAAGTCAAATTTAAAATTTTTGACCTAATATATACTTTCACAATACAACTTTTTACATTCTCCATTGATACATAATTGAAAATATTAATGGTCAAAACGTACATATTGAAGATTGTGCAAAAAAAAAAAACAACCATTATATTATGAGAGGGAGGGAGTACTGTTATGGCTGAATTTTCAGGTTGACATTGACGCAATGACTTAAGGACTTTGACGCTGTGACACAAGACCAACCGCATTATGATAACACAAAGACTAGGTCAATGAAATCCAAACTACTGGTCCGAGAATGATGGATATGCTCTGCCAACGGGAATAAAGGAATTCAGTAGTTGCAAGAAGTAAGGAAGTTGTTACAGTTGCACGAGCTTTTGGCGGAGCAGCTCCGAGATTCTGGCAAGTGTCCGTTGATGCAAATTTAGTTTGTAGCAATAGTATTTAAGTAGAGAAAAAGTCATATGAAAGATCATCTGAACTACAAGGGAAGGATACATAAGAAAAAAGGCATTCATTATTCTTGATTTGATACATTGTTCTTACTTAGATCTGATAACTAAGGCAGTAACGATTGTTGTTCACCTTGGATGACAGTCACGAATAGTGGATTGGTGGAATCATCTCCACCCACGATTTTTACCCACCTTCATTGGGGTTTTCCGCGTCACCATAACTTTGTGTCATTCCCCTGAAATCCCCTTTTGCATTCATTTCATATCTTGATCATATAAACATATGGTTGTTGTGGTTCCTAATTACAATTCCATTGCTAAGGCAAAATGTAGCATAAACAATTTGGCGCCCACCGTGGGGCCACAGCCAGATCAATCACTTCCTCTCAAATTCCACCAAAATGTCTGAAGCAATGAATCTTGACGAGATGCAAAAGCTCTATGATCAAATCAAGGTAGAGATGACATTAATGAAAAAGGCTAATGATCGTCTGTCCTCTGACTTCTCATCATCTCAAGAGAAAATTCAAAAGCTGCAAGAAGAGATAGCTTCAACGAAGGCGTCCTAAGCTAAACGTCGTGTCAGTATAGAGGATATCCCTATCATGCAACCCTACACTAACTCCGACCGCGTCGACTCGGATGGCGACGAAGAGTTCGCAAACGATGATTCCTTGAATGATCCCGAGGAGATTCCTGAAAAAAGATGGAGACCCTATGGCGAAGCGAATGGTCCTAATTGAAAAGTAAAATCGATGCGTGATGAAGCTTATGTCATAACTTCTTGGGGCACCAACGCTCGGTATTATCGAGCATCCTGATGGCTATGCAGCATCGCCGTTCGTGGAAAGGATTTCAAAGGTGGCACTCCCGAAGAAGCTCAATCTGCCCGTCCTCACTGCTAGATATGATGGTTCGACCGATCCTGCCGAGCATGTCGCCCAATATAAGCAACGAATGTGGCAAGCGTCTATCCCCTGACATCTTGTTGAGGCATGTATGTGCAAATCTTTCAGAGCTACACTAACTAGCCCCGCTCTCATATGGCTCGGGTCCCTCAAGCTAGGAAGCATTAGCAACTTCTCCACCTTGGTTAACAAATTCTACGATAAGTTCGAAGGCAGCCGCAGCTTGGACAAGCAGACCAGTGATCTATATGGCGTCGTGCAAGGACCAAGAGAATCCGTCTGTGATTATTATAATCGCTTCAACAAAGAAATGATTAGTATTAAAGACCTTGACACTAAAACTGCTATAGAATGTTTCAGGAAAGGCTTGATTCTCCAGTTGAAGCTGTACAATCGCCTGGCGAAATATCCATGCTAGACGTTCGGAGAAGTCAAATCACGAGCTTTAGCATCACACATGCGTCTGGAAGAAGATGATACTATCCTTAACACTATCTCTACCCGTCATGCACCAGGGAGCTCAGGCGATCGCAAATCCTACGTCCCAAAGACGAACAATTAGCAAAACCATCCTTACAACCGTCCCAGTCAGGTACATAACGTTAATGATATTGTTGACAATAATGCAGGAGCCGACACAAAAACAGAGCAACCATCCTATCCCGACCTTGAATCTTATGGATTCTCTATCGACATCAGAGGCGTGGTGAACGCGTTGATGAAGATCAGAGCACCCGTCCGTTGGCCAAGAAAGAGTGATCTCCCAGACGCATAGAAAGATCAAACAAAATGGTGCCAATTTCATCACCATCACGTTCACAAGACAGACGAATGCATTCCGTTGCGACGTGAAGTCGCATTCATGCTCAACAAAGGCCACCTCCAAGATCTGTTGATCGACAAAAGAAAAGTCTTCTTTGAACGGAATCCAGCCAAGCCTATTCCCCTGCATCCCCAACACATGTTAAGGTAATTAACGTGATTTCAGGTGGATCTGATGTATGTGGGTTAACATATTCTGCAGCCAAAAGGCTAGCAAGGGAGGGATCCCCCTCGTCCATTGTTCTTAAGTCTTGCAGGTCTGAAGAGGAGTGTAGGCTAGAGGTGATGTCGATCACCTTTGCCGACGAGGATGATGTATGTGACGCGAAACATCACGACGGCTTAGTCATCTCTTTGACTGTCAGCAACTGCCTACTGCGACGCGTACTGGTCGATGGGGGCAGCTTAGCCAATATTATCTTTAAAAACGCTCTTGAAAGTATGGGTTTATGTGACAAAGATATAACTAAAAACTCTCCTGTCTTAGTTGGTTTCAGTGGGGAGTCCCAGCATACCGTCGGGCAAAGCACGCTGCCAACCCTGGCCAAAGTCGTCAACCTGCTAACCAGGTTCAATGTCGTAGACAGCCCGTCCGCCTATAATATCATCCTCGGGACGCCATGGATTCACAAGATGAAGGCAGTACCATCAACATATCATCATACGCTAAAGTTCCCCACCAAATTGGGCTCCCAAGAGATAAAGGCGACCAAAAAGCTGCTCGAAAATGCTACAGCTCAGCGCTGAAGCCACCAAAAGCATCTATCTAGCAATTAACGGACGGAGCAGCGCCCGACGTGCACGACGAACAAGATATAGACGAAGTGGTGTTTGACCCAACCTTTCCAGACCATGTCGTCCGAATAGGAGCGACTCTGTCGCAAGAAATGCACAACCAGGTAATTAATTGTTTGAAATCTAACAAAGACTTCTTTGCCTGGTCCCATGAAGACATGACAGGTATCAGTCCCGACATCATCATGCATAAACTCAACGTTGACCCACAATACAAGCCGTTCAAGCAGAAGCGACAAAAATTCGCACCAGAGCGCAATCAAATCATAACGACGACGTACATAAACTGATTGACGCACGTAAGGTGCATGAGGTTAAGTATCCTGATTGGCTAGCTAACGTTGTGGTGGTAAGCAAGAAGAACAACAAATGGAGGGTCTGCATCGACCTCACAGACCTCAACAAGGCTTGTCCCAAGGATCCATTTCCCTTTCCACATATAGACGCAATGGTTGATGCCACGACAGGACCTAAGCTGCTGACATTTATGGATGCATACTTTGGCTACAACCAAATCCTGATGCACCCTGATGATCAAGAAAAAATGACATTCGTCACTGACAATGGTGTATATTGTTACAAAGTTATGCTGTTTGGACTAAAATGCAGGTGGAACGTACCAGCGTTTGGTTAATCAAATGTTCAAGGACCAACTAGGCGACACTATGGAAGTGTACATCGACGACATGTTGGTGAAATAAAAGCAAGAGAAGGATCATATCCAACACCTTTTAGAAGCCTTCGACGTCCTTCGTAAATATGGTATGCAACTTAACCCTACTAAATGCACATTTGGAGTTGCTGTAGGAAATTTTCTAGGTTATGTCGTGTCGCAACAGGGAATTGAAGCCAATCCTGATCAAATTAAAGCACTGGTCAACGTTCAATCTCCAAGAAATATTAAGGAAGTGCAGAAGTTAACTGGACGCATTGCTGCCCTGAATCGTTTCATATCTAGGTCATCAAAAAATTGTTATTTATTCTACGATGTGTTACGCAACAACAAGGGTGGCTTCGATTGGACTCAAAAGCACGAAGACGTACTGCAAGCACTCGAACAATAACTTGCTTCCCCTCCGTTGTTGTCAAAGCCCTAAAACAGTGAAATACTCCAGCAGATCTTGGAATTAGGTAACAAAAGTTATATTGAATTTAGATAATATAATAATTTAGATTGTTTATTCAAAATGAATATCTAATTTCTCGTTATCCAAAACTCCTTTTATGTATTTAAACATATGTAGAACTCTATTTTTTAAAATATTTAAAATAAAAATCAATGACATGATAATCCTACGTGGCGCTCTCTGTTTCATAATTTGCAAAACTATTTTGTAAACGGATCTTATTTAAGAGCATTTCAAGCACTAACCAATGGAATAAAAATTTAAAAAATTTTGAATTACGTAGCAAAAGTTATTTGTGATTTACATAATATAATAATTTAGGTTGCTCCTGCAAAACAAAACTCTAATATTCAATTTTACATAATATAATAATTTAGGTTGTTTATGCAAAACGAAAGTCTAATTTGTCGTTATCAAAAACTCCTTTTATGTATTTAAGTATAGGTAGAACTCTATTTTTTAAAATATTTAGAATAAAAATTAATGACATGACAATCCTACGTGGCTCTCTCTATTTCATAAGTTGTAGAACTATATTGTAAATGAATCTTATTTCAGGACATATTTCGAGCACTATCCAATGGAACAAAAATTTAAATATTATGAATTACGTAGCAACAGTTATACGTGATGTACTTAATATAATAATTTAGGTAGTTCATGCAAAACTAAACTCTAATTTTAGCTTATCTAAAATTCCTTAAATATATTTAAATCTATGCATAACTCTAGTAAAAAGATAATTTTTTTTTGATGAAATCACAATCCTACATGGCGCGCTCTATGGGCTCGAAATCTTGAGGAGCTTCCTAAACTCGCGAAAAGTTCCTCCTTTATATATATATATTGAATTGAAATGTGATAAACAAAGTATATTCACTTACAATTAATATATATATATATATATATATATATATATATATATATATATATATATATATATATATATATATATTATATATATATATATATATATATATATATATATATATATATATATATATATATATATATATATATATATATATATATATATATATAATGGACATAAGAACACCGTGTATTTTGATTTGTTAAGTTTGAAATTTATTTTATTTATTTCTTTTTCGAGTTGATTAATTTTTTATTTCTTTATTTCTATTGCTAATCAAAATTTATTACAGATATTTTAACCAATTTATGTTTCTAAGATACTCCCTTATCGTTTTTTACGTTTTTCATACTTGAAATCTTAACACTATTTACAATTAAAGAGAATTTCTAAATTCTTTTCAATATGTATTAAAAAAATATAGTCATGTGGAGTATTATTTGATTCGTCTTAATGAATATTTTATTAATATTCAATCGTTATAGTTTTACTAAGGTCAAAGAAGTGCAATAGCAAACGTGCGAATTTCAAGTAGGAAGAATTTAAAAGAACAGAGGGAGTATCTTTTATATTTGTGGGCTAATTCCTATTAGTTTTGACTTTTTGAATTGGTGTGTAATTAAAGGATAATTTTTTTTTATTAAATTACTTAATGTGTATTGTGAATATTAAAGAGTATATTTTAAGATTTACAAAATCATGAGGGCTTTTGATTAATTTGATAGGGACACACCATTGCCTTCTCCCTTGATTTATATAATAGAGATTAGTTTTGACCTTTTGAATTAGTTTGTACAAAAAATTTAAGGATAGTTTTATTTTTCTTAACCTACTTAATATGTGTTGTGAATATTAAGGGGTATATTACAAGTTTTACAAAATTATGATGACTTTTGAATAATTTGATAGGGGGACATTATTAACTTTTCCTTCCTTTATATAATACTAGCACTATATATGCACGCGATGCGGCTACTGTATATTAATATTAATAATAGTAACATCAAAAGTATTAAAAAACTAACTTATGTGTAATATATATGGTGAATATTGACGAGCGTTATGATTTTTTATATTATTCTTGTTAGTGTAAAGAGTAATGTTTTCCATAAAGGACTATGTTGATGTATGATATGCTATCTTGTATTTGGTAGATAATTTAACAACACTCTTTTTAAACAATGATTTAGGCTACGTTATTTATCAGTTTATTTAAAGATACATATATTTATAGGTGTAAATTATGAGTATTAGTTCAATTCAATTTAATTGGGTAGTTGAGGTTTTTATGCGTATTATGGTGAGTAGTGCTTCAATGAATAAATAAATAAATTATAAATTGATATTAGTGGTAAGTTTATCTCTTTAATTATTTATTATCCTAACTAATTGTGAGGCCCAAAAATTGAAAAAATGTATATTCTCTAAGTTTATTAATTCTTTTATAGTTTGTTAATGCATGTTATTTGAAATTATAAATTGATAATGAGAAACTATGTCAATCTTTGCTTTTATAATTGAAAATATAAATTAATTTAGTCATCAATTTATATTTTCAATTGTAAGTCTCCTATCTTTATGTATTTCTTTTTGGTAATATAGAACTTTACTTATTACCCATATAGCATTCTTTGCACGCGATGCGTGCATGGATTATTTTGGCGGTGACTTTATTATGTTTTAATTTGAAATATTAATCATTGATATTGTAGTGGACTAGTGGTTAAACTCTCACATTTCATTTCAAATGTCATGTGTTCAAATCCTAGTAACTACATATTGTTTTTTTATTGAGATTATAAACATGTGTGTTAGAAGCTTGAAAAGATTTCCCAGTGGCACTGTTTCTTTCATAGGAATGTCTTTTAATATATTTGTATAGATACCTTAGTGGATTTACGGATAATGTTGTAGTTTCTTTTGGATGTGTGATACATCAGTTAAACTATATGTAGCATAGTATTTGTAAAGTAAACTCTCCTTTTGATAAAATATAAATCAATCTTGGAATTCCAACCATCACCTTAACCTTGTTTGAGTTTCCCTTTTGTCATGGCATTAGAGACAACATGAAAAGAAAATCATGGGATCAAATCTCATCCACCCTTCCTTTTCAAATAGCAATATTTATAGTTGGGTATAAGAGGCACATATGTTGTATCCACACTTGAAACCCTTATGCGCTCTCATCTGAAGCGGTATAATATGATATAAAACTAATATTGAGGATCTAACCATCACTTAAATTTTTGATTGAATTGATCATTTGAAACCGTCCCCTATTAATCGATATACTACCTTTTTCCTCCGCCTCACATTAATTGATATATTTCATTACAAGGTAAGGTTCCACAATTTGTAATATTTATTTTCCTCTCGGGGGATCTAAACAATAATAATAAAAAACAAATCTATCACCCACTCTTCAAAATTAAGGTCTCAGAACCCACTATCTACAATAAAAGAAAATACGCACCACCAACTACCAACAATAAAAAAAGGATAAATTAAACATCTAAAACTTTGCTCCGGTCAAACTACACAATCAAGAAAGGATGAAGGAAGTATTAATCATCACCAAAATAAATTGGCATAAACCATCTGAGTTGTTGAGGTGGGCATTTGCCAACTTCAGTTTACATGAATTTGTTATCAATTTATGCATATTTGTTATCAATCTATGCATATTTTATATCAATTTATACATATTTGTTACCCGTCTACATATATTTTATATTAGTTTATACATATTTTATATAAGTTGTAAATATATATAGAATATATATAAACTGTAACCAAATATGCATAAATCAATATAAATGTATATTTTGATGATGAATATACACTGATAAGCTGATGCCTGATAACATATGTATGTAAACTAGAACTCCCTCTATATATTTTTTGTTCTTCCCACTTTTGTGTACGTTTGTCAATGTAGTTATTTGACCTTAAACATCTTTTATTACATTTTAGTGAAAATTATAATGATTGAATATTAAAAATGTACTCATTTAGAAGAATATAAAGACTCCACATGACTATATTTTTTTATATATATTGAAAAGAATCTAGAAGATTCTCCATAATTGTGAATCGTGTCAAAATTTCAAGTAATAAGAACAAAAAATCTGAGGAAGTAATAAGTAATAATATAAAGGAAAAATTGATTCTAATAATCCAACGTTTTGGTGTTCGCTCAAATTAATCCAACCTATTAATAGTTTTTTTTAATAATCTAACCTTTTAGCAAGATCTGCTCGTATTTAACCATGAAACTAGGAACATGTTGAGATGTTAATTTTTTTCTTCACATTTTCCACTTTTTTTCCTCTAATCTCTCTCTCCCTCTATTGACTTCCTCCCTTGCCGCACCAAGAAACCCCACCCCTCTACTAACAATAACCCTTACCCCTTGTGACCACTGCCACCCCCACCCCCTGCGACCATCCCTTCCCCCACCCTCAACATTTCAATAATAAGATTAACAACACGTCCAACAAAACTTTTACCATTATAATTAATCAACCCCACCATTTACCCCAGCTGTCCTGTTATGGAATAAATGTTGTTGGGGTGAACATGTATCCTTTGATTACATATGTCGGCATGAAATCCTACATTATAGAACACATAAAGTAACCTCGGGGGTTGATCCGAGTAACGCTCCTCCGATGCCTAATTCAGTAAGGATAAAGTCGGTAATTCTTAAGCGTAGTATATGTGTAATTATGAACGTAGATTATGACTCAAATCATGTAGTATTTATAGAAGCCGGTAATGTCCAAAGCTAGGTATGACACTTACTCCTATTGGTTGAATACAATTCTATCCTCTTTTGATACTTATCAGCTCATAGGTCTTGCTTAGATAGTACTGGATCAAGCCCATGCTCATTGAAGAATGGCCCAAGAAGTTAGCACAGATAACGTGCCCGGTAAGGACCGTGTATAATAGGAATACTGGTATCATGTACATTTTTTTACCCTGGTTATCAGGGAATCCATGATGGTCAATGGTGATCCAGTTGAACTGGTTGGGAGCTTTACAACCCCTATACAACTAACCCCCAAGCTGGTATGACCGGCACAGTCATGTCTGCTTTAGTCAATAGAATGGTCATCATAGATGTTGCAAACTCTTGAGCCGGACACTCGAATTTTATGGGACCGACAAGGGGTTATAGTGATAAGGCTGGCTTATTGAATATGAATTTCGCCTCGATTATTATGCGATCTCTGGCAAACCCCAAGTAATAGCTGGTCCGCATGTACCAATATGTGGAGCGATCCGGATGGGAAGTTAAAAAATCTTCTGATCCGGACCGCTACTTCGGCTATAAATAAGCTTGGCTTCCCCCTCATTTCACACTTTTTCAAACTCTCTCTAAACACATTCCGAACTCTGGCGATTTTTCTCTATGAACTCGGATGTCCTTTGACTCACAACTACTTCAATTCTTACTCAAGTCTATCAGTCACAAGCGCAAATTACTCATATCGTCGATTTTCAAATCAGAAATTACCATTTTTTGAGTTTTCCTACCAGTTGATTTAGGTTGGAAAATATGCTCCTCTCTTGTTCGTTTTGGAGTTCGTTCGTGCAATTTGCTCCTCAGTCTTCTTATTTTCCACTTCTTATCGCTTTTGAACATGTCTTCTAATTCTAATTCACAAAATCTATCTGGGAGTCTTTCATGCAAGACCGATAGAGATTTTTATTCTAAATCTCTTGGTCGTGTGATTTCGGCCAATTCACCGATAGTAAATAGCGCAATAGAGCCTAAGGTAGAATCAGTTTGGACTTTAGTACTTTTGGCCGTCTCGACTCGCCGGTACAATTTATAGCTGATTATGAGCCTTGAGTCATTTCTCCCTTCACCACCGTTAGGTACATTCAGGATAAGGTGGTTATAATTACCGTTTCTCCCGGTCAATGCGTCAGTATGCTTGGATTAGTCGAGAGGTCACCCGGGCTCTTTCCGGATATAGCCGGTACCTTACATAATATAGCGGGATATTCCTAAGTTATTCCCCTTTGTTGAGGCCTCATCTTCAAAATCAGTAAATATCAGCGATAAGGAAAGCTCAATAAGTGACGATGAGGAACAGAGTGATGAGTCGGACGAAGATGATGTCGGTAAAAGCTATTTTGAGGATAATGATACCCTTCGTGTTGTAGTGGAGAAAATGGAGGTGGATAATCAGGCTGAGGAAAGCTCCAGATTCTCCTGAAGTAATTGAAGAGGATGATGATGAGAGGCTCGACAACCTATACATGTCGTCTTGCAAGAAGGGTAGTCCCTCCTTTGTATAAATTAACTAGAAATGGTGCAAGGTCGCCTACGAGAATGATTTATGCTAGAAGGGTGCAAAAGCTTTTGGTTTTCCTGACGGCTATGAATTAGTATGTCGTCCTCCAATAGTCGGGTTATTGATTGTCCGCCTGGGCATATAGCAATCTATACCCATCACTTGGACTTTGGCCTTAGGTTCCCTCTCGACTCTTCCTTGTTAAAACTTAAGGCATGGAACATCTTCTTGGCCTAGTTGATGCCACTAGGATGATGCGCTTTAATAGCTTATGCCTTTATTGTGTGCTACAAGAAGTTCCCCGAGAATCTCAACCTTTTCTGAAAGATCCACTGGATAAAGGAGGATGGTTCCGCAAAGGAAAACAGAAAGAAGAGTCGATTCAAGGCCCATAAGGAGTTGAGACATGGGGGTGGAGGTCAATGTATACCAGGGCAAGTAAGCTTACTATCTGTCGAAGCTGCCCTCTCTCTAGATATGGCGATCTCATTTTTTTGGGTGATGGTACTAGAACACTTCCCCCCTATGTCGTCATTTCACCCGACCCTGCCAAGGATGGAGCACATCCCTGACAATAGGATGACGAGCTGGGAGTTAGTGGCCTTTGAATACTTTGAGTCGTCTACGGTGCTGACACCTAAGGATGAGGATCAACCCATTCTTGTGCCCGTGAACTGGCTAGCGCACGCCCTTATATTCTAGGCAACGCATCCTTATCGGCTTTGGGTTTTTGTCAAATAGATCTTCACGGTAAGCATTAAGAGTGCTCTTTACCGTCATGATGCTGACAATATTCTTTCTTTTCAGGTCTAGAACATCTCATCCTCGACGCTCTTCATCTCAACTGCAACTACATCCCCATCTCCAATAGCCTCCGAAGCCAGCTAGGAGATTTATGTCCATCCCCACCAGTATCGGTGGACGGGAGGGAAGCAGGGTAGCGATGCTGGCCGCGGTGGTTTTGCTAATGAGAAGAAGTTGGTAGGAACTAATCCTCCTATCTGCTTTCCTAAGAAGCCGATAGATGTTCATCAAAAGAGGAAAGTTGAGGATAAGCCGACTGGAGAGGAGGACCCTAAAATATCCAACGTCCCAGCCAAATACAAAGAGAAGCCAGCAACACAAGTAATTGCTCCTCCTAAACCTAGGTACTGAAGGTAGAGGATTCATTGCGGCTCCCAAAGATTTATAAGTAGTAGACCCTCATCGAGATGATTTTGGAGTTTCGCCCTTTCGTCAAGCCCAGGGCAAAGGGGTAAATAGAGGAGTCCATTATTAACACTCCGGAGAGCATCCGAAAGATATGGGAATGCTCGCCAGTAAGAGGCGGCGAATTTTTTTTCACCAAGGCTCATTGTCTATGACGATGAGTCCTTGCTTCTTGACCATCCTCTGGAGTGTAGTAACCCGGTTACTGGCTACTTAAGGGCATACAAGTGAAGTATGACTTGCCGGTAGAAAACATCTGGGATGCCGCTGCTGTGCACGCCAATAACTTAGTCGTGGTGAGTATATCTTCTATTTCTCTTAATCAATTTCTATTTATTACATTTAACTGATATGTCATTATTTTTCATTCTTATTTTTTTAGTGGCTCATTAGTGAAATAGATGAGTACGCTGCGTGTAAGGAGAAGCTCACAACGAAGGAAGGAGAGCTGACAAAGTTCATGGCTCAATGGGATGAGTTCCAGTCGGCAAAGGAAGACTTGGTCACCGCCAAGGCGGGTCTCCAATCATCCAAAAGGTTTTAATGAATCTTACAAGATAAATTTGAAGAGTAAAACCGACAAACTACGGGGGTCTAAGAAGAGCTTCAGGCTGTAAGAAACTGGGAAGCTGATGCTGTGCCAGAGTACCGGAAGTATGTGACCTTTGTCACCCACCTGACCAATAGATAGAACAAGATTTGGGCTATCGCTATGCACTACGTCCGACATGTTATCCTAGAGATCAATCGGGGTGTGGTGGAGGAAGCCACGGCTACCTAGATTTTGATATGTTGATTGATCGACGTGAGACGCTCGACTTTGGGGTCACAAAGGCTGATATCGCCAACGTTGACCCTGGGTTTGAGTTTGAGGTGCATGAGGACCTAGCTTAAGAAACGGTCGGGAACGTTGAGATTACTAGTTTGGACACCGTGATGAAGCCTGATCGTGTAGTAACAAAAGCGGTTAAGTCCAAGGACTCTGAAGCCACTAAAGCGTCTGATGGGGGGAGGCGACCAAATAAAATCAATGTCTAATTATTATTTTGCCCCTTCTCCTTATGTTCTTCCCTATTTTCTTCCCAGACAAAGCTCCCTTAGCTTCTCCTTGTTCTTGTCGGATAAGCCTTGGTCGTGGATGGTCTCAAAACCTCTTCTTCCTTTTAATCAGTCTCTTGTAATCATGTTTGTGAGTTTCTATTCTTGTGGGGATTTCCTTGTAATGAGTCTTAAATGGTCGGAACTTTTGTACTTGAAATCATTAATGAAATGAAAATATTTTTTATGCAACTATGTTGTCGGGACATTTATTTCATTTACTGCTTCATTTATTAGTTTTTGCTTACTCTTTGGCTAGTAACGTTTTTGCCATGTAATAGTAGAAATGTAACAAACTCTTATACCGGCAGACCTACACATGTCATAGTCCGTTAATAGATTATATTTTGTCATTCTTGTGTTGGTAAAGCAGTAAAGGTCGTTGGCCGGTAAAGGTTAGCTTTTTGTACATGAGATTACATATCTCTTTTCGACAGATCCTCAAAGATTGTAGACCAGTAAGAGATTTGCAACGTCATTCCCTCCTTGTCGGCAAATCCAAAGAGGTCATCGGCCGAAAAGGTTTCTAGTACTGGTGCTTCTCTTATGTCGACAGATCCATTGAGGTCATTAATCGGTAGTAGAGATAGTTACTCATTATTTTAATTTCTCATGACGGCAAATCCAATTAGGTTATTGGCCGTCAAGGAACTTGCTTGAGATGCGAACAAAAATAGGTAAGAAGATGCTCAACTCATTATAAGTGGCTCTTCCCGGTTACACCAGAATTATTGTAATAAACATAAATGCTATGAGTTTTGGCTACGTACAATGCCTTATTACTATTAAAAATACTAATGTGGCCATATTGCCGTTGTAGTGACTAAAAATTGAACTAGGAATGCTGTAAACAAAATACTTTTTAAGCACGCTGATATTCCAGCTATTCATGAGTAGCTTGCCTGCCATGCCCTCCAGCCGGTAGGCTCCTCGGATGATTTCCTCTTTTACTAGATATGGCCATTCCCAATTAGTTATTAGCTTTCCTTCAACGGGCCCTGCCTATGGCCGCCGTGCGTCTTAAGACTGAATCTCTTTTCTCGAGGGGTCGACATGGCAATCTTTTGTTGTAAGCCATGCTTATTCGATCTTTATCAGCAACCGATTTGATCTCTGCTGCAAGTATGACTTTAGTAGTAGATCGAAATCTTCCTTGTGCAATTTATCATTTATCTTAGGGTCAAACTTTAGGATACGCGAGTTTGGTAATCCAACTTCGACTGGTAACACTGCCTTTGCTCCAATTGCTAGCCTGAAGGGGGTTTCTCATGTAGCTTCTTTTTCGGTGGTCCGGCTGGACCATAGCAGTACTAGAACCATATCGGCACATCCCCATTTTAGGTCGTCTAACGTCTTTTTCAATGCGTTCAAGATCTGCTTGTTAGCGGCTTTAACCTGGCGGTTGCTTTGTGGATGGCATACTGATAAGTCGCAAACTTAATGATGTAAGCACTCAGGAAGTTCTTTATCGACCCAAAGTCGAACTTGACGCCATGATCCATAACAACTTAAACCTTGTAATGACGTTTTGCCAAATTAATTTCTTTACCTGATTGGCCTTAGTCTTTACAGTCAGCTCTACTTCAATACACTTTATGAAGTAGTCAATACCTGCTATCAAGAACTTTGTACCACTAGATGTCAGTGTGAATGACCCTATGATATCCATCCCCCATTGAGCAAAGGGAATTAGATTTAGGATAGGTTGCATATGGTTTTCTTGTGGGTGGATGACAGGAGCCAATTTCTGCCACTTGTCGCATTTTTTCAAGCAAGCTTGTGCAATAGCCAACATTGTCGGTTAGTAGAAACCGGTTCTTAGAGCCTTTAGTGCCAGCGTCTTCCCTCCAATATGATTTCCACACACTCCCTCGTGAATTTCTTCCATTATCTTTGTGGCCTCGTGGGTCATTACACATCTTAGGAGTGGGAGTGATAGCCTTTTTTTTTTTGTATAATTGCCTCTGGAAAATGCAGAACCACATTGCTTCCCTCTTAATTTTCTTTGCCGCCATCTTATCCTTGATAAGTTGTTAGGCAATTTGTATGCAATTGTCTCATCATATCATTCTTTTACATCGGATTGGGCGGCATCTATGCTTCTTTCTAACAGTGTCTCAATCATAATACTTCTCTTCAAGTTGGTTGTACTAGAGCTTGCCAACTTAGACAAGACATTCGCAACAATGTTTTCTATTTTGGGTACTAGGACTAACTCGACACTCTGCAATGGAGCCGTTATCTGCTTTACCTTACGTAGGCAGTTTTGCATTACTGGTACTCTGGACTCGTATGTCCCTTCTTTCTGACTCGCTAAGATAGGAGTCTGTCGTCATTTTCACTTTCTTTACCCCTGCCACGAAGCTCAAATTGATCCTGGAAATAGCTGCCTCATATTCCTCCTCGTTATACGACGCTTTGAATCCAAATCGGAAGACATACTCAAATTTATCCCCCTCTCAAGACGCCATGACTACTCCAATATGAGATTTGAGTTGCACAACAATCGATCGAGATTTGTGAGGTGCTAGCAGGCTCCTTAGTATCCTCGTATCTGGTATGAACTATGAAGTTGGCCAAAGCTTGCGCTTTGATGGCGGGGTGTGGCCGATACTCTATGTAGAATTCTGACAATTTAATTGCGCACTTGAGTAAATTGGCGGTTGTATCCAGCTAAAGAAGAGCCTTTTTAGCGGCTGATTAGTGAGCACCTGGATGGTATGAGAGTCAAAGTACGGTCTTAGCTTCCTTGTCGCTGTCAGCGCGGCATTCGCCATTTTTTCTAGCAACTCATACCTCTACTCTACTCTTACCAGTACATGGCTGACAAAGTAGTTAGATGTTGCTGTTTATCCTTCTCTACGAGTAAAAATGTTGCCACCATTTTCACGGACACTGATACATAGTGTTGGAGCTTATCCCCCGTTTCGGTTCTAGTGATGGTTGATAGCTTCTTGAAGTGCTCTTTCACGGCTTGGAATGCCTGCCTCTACTCATATCTCCATCAAAACTTCTTTTTTACCCTCAAAACTTTAAAGAACGGTAGGGCCTTCTTTGCTGATTTGGAGACAAACCTCGTTACCGTTGCCATTTTACCATGGAGATTCTGGATATCCCGAATGCTCTTTCGCTCTGGTACCTCACTTATTGCCTTGAACTTGTTAGGGTTCACATCTATCCCCTTTTCACTTACCATGAAGCCTAAAAATTTACTGGACCTTACCCTAAAGACACACTTCTTGGGGTTTAACTTCATCTAATACTTCGTTAGAGTTGCAAAGGTCTCTTGCAGGTCAGAAATGTGGGCTTCTTTCGTGATGCTTTTGACGATACTATCGTTCACATATGCCTCCACATTCTAGCCTTTTTGAGTTGGGAATATCTTATCGACCAGCTTATGATAATTAGACCATGCGTTCTTTACTCCGAATGACATGGCTTTATAGGCATAGACATCGACATCTGTAATGAATTCAACTTTGTTCTTGTCAGCCTCTAGGAGACTGGATATGATAGTATCTTGAATACGTGTCTTTGAGACTCAACAACGCGTAACCGCTAATCAAGTCTACTAGTTGGTCAATTCTCGACAACGGGTAACAGTCCTTGGGACAAGCCTTGTTCAAATATGTGTAATCGACGCACATTCTCCATTAACCACTGGCTTTCTTCACTATTACCGCATTTGCCAGCCATTCTAAATAATCACAAGGTTCGATGCAATATGTCGGAAGTAGTTTATCCACCTCTTCCTTAATTGCTGAGTTCTTCTCAGCAAAAAAGTTCCTCTTCTTTTACTTTATCGGTCTTACATCTTCGTTGACATTTAGCCGGTGAATCATAAAAGGTTGGTCAATTCCCGGCATCTAATATGCCAAGAACGTAAAGATATCGGTATTGTTTCGTAACAAAATTCTCAAGTTCACTTTAACATCTTCCCCGAAGTCGGCTCCTATTTGGACTGCTCTTTTTGGTCTATCTGGTTTCATATTTATCTCTTCAGTTTCGCTTTCAAGGCTAGGACGGGGCAAGTCGTCGGTCTTCCCTCGAAATTTTCCATGGACACATCTTTGTTGGCCTAATTCTCTACTCTTCGCCTCTTTCTTTCTGACGGGGGAGATTCTGCCAGTCTTTTGTGAGATGAAGATTTTAGAGCCGTCAAGTAACATTCCCTAGTTGATTCACGATTTCCTTTCAATCTCTTCGGCTTTCATTGTTTGACGTGTATATCATAATCATGTGATATGTTAACACTACGGCTTGAGCGTCATGAATCAGTGGACGCTAAATGATGATGTTATAGGCTGCCGGCACATCAACGACCAAGATTTCGACCATAAGATCTCGATTGCGATCCTTCAACCAACTTAACCAACAATCGGATGTCACCTTCAGGGACTACAAATGCCCTTATGAACCTGACCTTGGGTATGAGACCGAACTCAAGCATGATCTACATCTTCTCAAATGTTGGCATAAACAGAATATTGGTGGAGCTGCCGCCATCAGCAAGAACGCGATGAACCATCGCATTAGAAACTTGTAAAGATACCACCAAAGGGATACCATAAGGATGGATAATCCCCTTGGGGACCTCCGTTGTGAAACTTAAAGAGGGCATCTGAGGAGGTGTCGGCCATTTCTCATCGTTGTGATAATTGGCTTGGTTCTTAACTTCCTTCAGGCTAACTTCAGGTCCGTGTATACTACCACCATGAACGAGTCCTCCAGAGATGACATGTATCTTGATTATTCTCTGCTTTGCCGACCTTCTCTTACCGTCATATTCTCTAGATGACCTACCCTGGTCACTTTGAGCTTGATATTGTATGAAATAACCTCTTCATATCAAGTCTTCAATCCCATCCTTCAGATCCTTATAGTTATCTGGGACATGGCAGTAATCTCTATGTAAATCACACCACTTCGACTTATGACGGCCTTTGTAGAACATATTTTTTGGCCGCTTCCACTTATCATCCTTCTTGTGCATCTCATAAATTTTCGCTCTAGAAACTGTTAGCGGAGTATAATGTTGGTAGCGCTCAAGCCTTCTATCTTGACCCTTCTTCACGGATTTGCTTTCTTCTGTTCTACCAGAGTTGTAGTACTTTTTGTATTGTAGGTATTTATCATTGTTCTTCTCTTTTTCCTTACCGTCTCCTTCAAATCGTTTAAACATTGCAACTTTGTCTAATTCTTCTCCTCGGATAAACTCATTTCCTTTGTCGAGAACATCAATCAAGCTGGTCAACTTCTTACGACCCAAGTAGCTTATGAAGGCAGTGCCTTTCTTCAAACCTGTCATCAATGCTAAGACATTGACCTCTTGTTGTATGCTCGAGATAGTTAGGACCTCAAAATTTAAGTGGCCAATATAGTCCCACATGCTATCTTCCTCCCCCTACTTGATGGACATCAACTGTCTAGTTGTTTTCTCCCTTCGCTTGTTGCTGATGAATTGTGTGACAGACATAGACGATAGTTGTCAAAAATCATAAACTATTGTCGGTTGAATGCTCTTGAACCATGTTTGTGCTAGACCAGACAAAGTTGAAGGGAACACTTTACATCAGATAGAGTCGGTATCGGTCTACAACAACATGTGTCCTTCATAAGCAGATATATGATATTCAGGGTCTCTTTTGCCGTCATACTTATATGTGAGCATCTTGATTTCTCCATAGGCTCTTGGAGTATGGTAGAGGAAAACAGAGAGTTGCAAAGTGATATTGGTGCTCGACCTCAGATAACCTCGCTTTCCCTTATGGGCTGCGATGATTATTGGATCTCGGTGTCATTATGGTCCTCTTCTTCCTCTCCCATTTGCTCAGTGGCGGTCTTCGAGTTTTCCTCATGATCCTCATCACGCTGGATTTACTCACGCTGTCGGCCACTAAGGAAAGATCGTATCTTTCTAATAAGACTTTGTGGCCTATTGAGGGAACGCTTGCCAGCAAGATCAATTTGAGAAGTTTGGCTCGCTATAGCTTGGAAGTCTTCAGCAGCACTCCGGAGCTCTTTAGGAGTGAACATATGTTGTAAAGATTCAAATATGTTGTTGTGGAAGGTCAATGGGACGTATGTGGAGGAGTCGATTTGGGTGGTGGCAGATAGGTTGCAAGGGGCTGGGTGGGAAGCGATTTTGGTGGTGGACAATTTGTGCGAATGGTAGTCGTTAGTGGTGATGTGGGGCGAAATGGTGGTGGTGTGGGGTGAAAATGGTGGTGGTTGGCAGTGGTGGTGGTACTGATAAATGGTGCATTGATGGTGGTGTTGGCGTGTTGGTCGTTAGTTTCATTTGATTTGATTTAATTGAAATTGAAATTGTTAACTAAAATTGAACGAATTAGAACAAGATACATGTACAATTAACCCATTCTATTAGTCATCAACCTGTTTTAATTGGACACGATTTAAAATGAGCGAATCGTGCTAAAAGATTGATTATTATAAAATAATCAAAAGATGAGATTAATTTAATTAAGTAAACGACCTAAAGAATTAATTATTAGAACGATTTTTTCTAATATAAATTGATAACACAAATACACAACATTTATGAACTAAAAATGGCAGAGAATCATGTAGGACTCCAATGGTTGGAGCTCCCACCTCCCAACCTCATGGTCGGGAGTTCGATTCTCATCAACCCCATATTTGCGGTGTTTGTGTGGATTTATGCTTCTGAGTATAAATCTCCACTTTCCACTCTCTGAAAGTTTCTTTATGGGTTGAGATTTCCTTCTTACCCCCTCCCCTAACTCATAAAGACCTAACTCACGATGGTTGAGCCTACTTGAGCCAGTAAACTATCGAATAAAAAAAAATGAACTAAAAATGGCAAAGCCATGTTTTCATGATTAAAATTAACCCGGAGTTCCGAAACCTGATGATGAAGTAGTAGCGGCCACCTCTATCTGTCAATTTTTTTATTTTTATTTTTTTAATGTTGGGGTAGGCTGCTTCACCATTAAAAAGGCCCCCCGCTAGTACTCATACCCAAATTCAATAATTTCTACATATGCCACTTTATTCTGCTTGTCGGATCCCTCATTTTCTTACTATCCAAGTCTACCATTAGTCTACTCTTTTGAAATATAAATCAAAACCCTTTGATGATATATATCCACTACAAGTCACAATCATATATAGAGCAGGTCTGCTAAGAACATAGCTTAAGAAAATTAAAAATGGGGAATATGGCAAACCAAATCTTCATAAAACTAAGCCAACCTCTCTCCTCCATACAATCACCATCATCATCACCACCAAATAACTTCTTCAAATTGATCCTCCTACAGCTGAATGAATGGCTAGCTATCATCCCAAACTTGTTTCATTCTCTCGTCGCCAAGTTCGATGAGCTCTTCCCCCCGAAAACCAGAGAACGCTGGTTTAATGTGGCGAAACTATTCGTGATCGCGGGGCTTGCGTTTGTTGTTCTCTGCTTGTTCTGTTGTTGCTGCTTGCCTGCCATAATCAGTTGTATTTTTTGGGTTGTGGCCGCATGCTGGGGCCTCCTCAGGGGGCTCTTCAAACTGTTGTGGCGCATGTGTTCGAAGATCTTCAGCATCTGCTGTTGTTGTAAGAGATCTTTGAAGATGATGAAGGCTCCTGGAAGAGGTGGGGGAGTCCTTATTTCAAGAGCTGTCTTTGAAAGTAACCCTGGGTCTTACTTTATTAATCTTCGTGCTGGTAGGCCTGTGTAAGGAAATATATTATATATATATGAATTTATGATGTCTGGAGTATTATGTTACTAATATGCTTATGGTGGTTGATTGTTACTTCTTTAAGTGGGTGATGAAGATGATTGTCTAGGCATGTTGGAAGACGAGATGAAATTAGTTTTTGTTGGTTAATGAACTAGTTTTAGAGTTGGATGCTTATGGAAAATCTTATTGATGTAAACTAGTTCAATCTGTATGTATTTCTCTCTAGTTGTATGGTTATGCTATTGAATAAAGTAATTGATAATTTTCTGCATTAAACTCATGCAAATTTAAATGTAGCTTATAGTATTTTAGCAATTATGCTCAATATACTCTATAGATCATAGGTTAGATCTACATTTAATCTACATGTATACTATTTATGCTGATTTTACCCTTAACGACACAGATCAATATTGTGACATCAACAACCAGATTGTAACGATTTAATGAATGTAAACACAAGGCAAATCAAGGGGGAATGACACAAGAAAATGGTGACGAGGAAAAACCCCAATCAAGATGGGTAAAAAATCGCCGGTAGAGATCAGTCCACCAATATATTATACGCAACTAACGTTCAGAGTGAACGACAGTAAATACACCCTAGGTTGACGAGTCTAAATACAAATTAAAGTGTAAATTGTAAATGACAATGGTGTTGTGGAAATGTAAATAATGCTTAAGTAAACTTTTTTATGCTCGCGAGTATTTTGTATGCAGTAGCAATAGTGAAAGCTTGTCACCCTTTTTCAATCAAATCAACGAGCCTTATATACTCCTCAATACTTGACGCCATCCCAAGAATCTCAGAGGTGGTTTGTCGCGATCTCGCACTCCTTATTCTTGTGCTACTATACTCGACCAAAGACTTGAGCGCTGAACTGATGGTGGAGCAATGACTAAGTCTTCCCCGAACATCGTTGGTCCGTTAACTCTTTGATCCAGTCCTAACGTCACGTCGCTCTTGCTTGATTCAACGTCAATTTGAGAAATACAACCATAATAATTTGCTCCCAATTGTCGAAATGGGGATAATCAAAAGTGCCATGAGGCAATTGTAACATCAACAGCTAAAGAATCGGAACATTTGTCATAACTAGTTTACATAGATAAGAACACTTGGCACAAGATAAAGCGAAACAATAAAGCAGATAACTTAACTAAAGATAACTCAAAGGTTAGTGGAAAAAGATAAAAATCCTCAGAAGATAATTCAAAAGATAGCAAGTAATTTCTATCCTTTAGTTTGCTAATAATGACAATGGTACAAAAAGTTGTGCCAACTTTGATCATTGCCACAAGCTAAGCAATGTACTCTCTTTCTCCGAAAATTCTACAAGCTTCATCATCTCTAGAATCCTCCAGGGGTTTCAAAAGTGTATACTTCACCAAGTAAACTTTAAAACCTCTAGTTTCAATTTTGTTAACTTCCTTGGATTTTGAATTGATGACTCCAAGTAGACTTAGCACTAGAAATGTCCTTGAGGCACATGAGAAAGCTAAAGCTAAAAAAGAACAAATAGTATAAGAGAAAAACGAGTTTGATGAGGAACAATCTACCATGTCCGAACATGACTTAATGAAATTCCTAGACTTAGGAAATTTACCAACCGATATTGTTTTGAGGAACGCTGAGCCGGATGAGCGTCCTAAGAACTGTTCGGATGACTGATTTGTTCTCTATAAAAACCCTTTCAAAATTGGGTTCAGGCTACCCCTCCACCTAGTCAGAGACATGTACAAGTTTACGGGATAAGTCCTAGACAGTTGATGTCTCAACTATGGAGAGTCTTAAGCATCATTAATAAGGTTGCTGCGTCATGGGAGGATTCGTTCATCCTTCAAAATTTATTTTATTGCTATGAGATTAGACTCGAAGGTAGGAATCCTTTGGCAAATCATGTCAAGGCGAAGACGAATGCGTCGGTTTAGGGAATGCAATCATACGACACAGGCTGGAAAATTTGATACATCTTCGTATAAAAATCATCTTTAGAGAACGTAGGAATTGTTTTGAATGAAGGCTGGAACATAGAAGGTTCATTGATTTCTTTTGAATTTACTTAATGTCCTGTCGTTAACACTATCCTTACATCAAGTTTTTCGCGGATCTAAACCCGAAGCTCTTGGGACATAGAGATGTATATGAAAAAAAGTGAGGAATTTCTAGAAGTAAACATCAAAGAACAAACATTCAAGAAGGGCGTCATTACAGATCAAGGGAGCCGTTCTTCAATGGTGTCAGGTAACCGCTTCGTTCATACTTATTTAGTTGATCGCTTTTATCTTTGACTCTGACGCTCTTCTGTTGTCGCGACATGATCTACTCAATCGAGACAGAGGGAATCTATGGATAACCAGGCCATTACTAAGAGGAAGAGAGGAAAAGAATGCGCCAAATGATTGGTCGTTGTGAAAGCAGCGCTGTCATAACCGACAGCGTCCGAAAGCAAAGATCACTTCGTTGTCCATGTCGACGATGATAAGGCTAACACTCCTACTACAAAGATGCAAAAATCAGCATTCACTGCCCCTCCCAACAAAGAGGGTCCATCTTACAACGTCGTTGTCCCTAGTGATTTTATTTTGAGCGATAGGTTTATTTGGCCTGAGTTTGAGAGACTTTGATTTCCTATGCTACAATTGATGCCAAACAACATCGAGTTTAATATTCCAGGTATGATAAATACTCATGTTCCTTAAGTTTGACCAAGCCGTGAGACAATTTTTTACTTTTACCGTTATGCTCAAGGCTTCTCAAAACTTCCTCATGGCAAAGAAGGAGATGTCGTCCCTATTCAAGAGGCATAGGGATATGAAGGTCAGGGCTGAAAAAAGTGAAGCGTCTTTGAAAGCAAAAGAACTTGATATTGAGAGAGCCAATCTAAAGGTCAATACGGTTGAACTGAAGAGGCTTTGAGGAGAAAAGAGGAAGAATTGCATGCGTCAAAAGAGAAGGCCAAGGTCGCATCACATGCTCTAACTACTCGCGACAGGGAATTGGAAATTATGCAAGCGCAAGTCGCCAGCCTGAAGACTGAAGTTGATGGCATCGAGCCTGAACTGACTACCAAAGTGAAGGCCCGGTTGATGTACTAATTTATGATGGGACACACTTCCTCTTGGGATCCTATGAAGGAGATATATCATTATCTGGAGTGGGTTAGATCTATGAAGGACTTGATCGACACTAATGAAGGGACCAAGATCGTGCTCAGTCTTCCATAATTGTTGGTCCAAAAGAAGGAGACGTTGTGGCTTTTAGCGCAACTTTCATTTCTTCTGACGGAACAGAGGCTACCCAGTGGAGAAGGAAGTTGTATGGGTAAAACCCAGGTATCTTAGCGGATCCTCATGAAGAATTCGCGAGCGTAGTCAAGGACGTGAGCATGGTAATGTCATCCACAGCTCCATCAAAGTCAGTTCATCATTGAGGTCCGATAACGTTGGCGGACGCCTAACAAGACAAAAGCATGGGAATGTTCCCACCTGTCAAGTGCGTCATAGCCCTACACGTGTCGAAGGATTACACGCCCTGTTAGAGGAATAATACTTCTATAAATACCCCAATAGTACTATTCTGCAGGTACATACTCTCTCATACTGAAAATAGCTTATCTCTCTCTCTAGTTTCTCTCTCTAATCCTAGTTGGACCAATACTGACTTGAGCGTCGGAGGGGGTTTCCTCATAACCACCCCGAGGGTAGCCCACGTTTGCTTACTATGCAGCTATTTACTAAGGATGTTACTATTTATATCTTTGGCGGACTCCACTGAGGCCGCTAACCGTTTCACGACCGAAACAACTTGGCGCTAGAAGGAGGGGACTTCCTGTCCTTTCAAGTAACAGTCATGGGTGATGCAAACAACAACACTGGTCATGGTCCACAGGAATTCGATGTCGGACATACATCCTCTCAGCCTGCCATCACTAGGGCAATAGGGAATCCACAGTTCAACTATCGGACGCCCTAAGAGCAGACCCCAAACAGTAATGTACCATTCAACTTGGCTCAACTGAGTCAATTCTGTCCTGAACAACTTCAAACTAGAGCATCTTTCATTTAGATGTTAACAGGTAATCCCCAACAGTGTACCCCACCTACTCAGCAGGCTGGCGGAGCCCATAAGCGACCACTAGTCACGGCCGGTAGGAACGCTGACGGTATTGTGGTCCGAAAGATGCGCTCCCTGAATCGAGAGGGACGGGAGCTAGAGAAGCGGATCGATCAGTCCGACTATGAAGAGCCAATACTAGAGACAAAAGAACTTTTTCATTCGGAGGAGGAGACACAAGGTTACTCCCGTCGTGAGTACATCACCAATGGTGCTAGTAATTATTTGGCAGGGGGTCACCTTCTCATCAAAGCCAAAACTTTCTCCTTTCACTTCAGAAATACTGAACCATTCGATATCCAGAATCAAGATGCCATTCTCCAAGTATGACGGCACATCTGATCCCGACGGTCATGTGGCAGCCTATGAAGGTCATATGTTCTTATACACTCAGGTGGACGCCATCCGGTGTAAGGTTTTTGCCCTCCACGCTGACCGGGATAGCCCAAACATGGTTTAAAAGTCTTAAGCCAGGTAGCATCTCTAGCTTCTTCCAGTTATCATCTACCTTCAGTACACACCTTGTGAGTAATAGGCGCCGCGAGCGTACTACTGGAGAATTACTATCTGTTAAGCAAGGCGAAAATGAAAGCCTGAGAGACTATATTGGTCGTTTCAATGTCGAAGCGGTCTCAATACCAAGATTGCAGCAAGATGTGGCCGTGTTGGCCTTGATGACAGGACTCAAGGAAGGGTCGCCATTCCGAAACTACCTGGGCCGAAAGTCTTACACATCCCTGGGGCCAGTCCTTGGCAAGGCCAATGCAATGATTATATCAGGGGAGAAGAATTTGATAGGGTCGTGACCAATCGCGAGCCACAGAAGAAAAAGGAGGACAAGCACAGAAAAAAGAAGGGTCACGAGAGTGATCGTGGCCGAGATGAAAGAAGACAAGAGTCAAATGTGGTCAAAAGAGGAAGCGACCGCGAAAGAGAGAACGAAAGATATGACCGTGAAAGGAGAGATCGCGAGAAAAGCGGTCGGGAAATGGGTGAACGCAAAGAGAAGTTTGACGCGTACACTCAACTCACCACAGTTAGAAGCCAGATCTATTTGATGAATAAAGACAGTGATAAATGGCAGCGTCCAAAACAGATGTTCCACAAAAACCGAGACAAAACCAAGTGGTGCAATTTTCACGGGGATCACAGACATCTTACGGAGGACTGTCGGCATCTGAAGGATAATTTGGAGGATTTGCTGAGAAGAGGATATTTCAGCCAGTATAAGGCTCAGACGCGAAGTGGAGATATAGTCGAGCCAGCTAACCAGAACGTTCAATCAAGGATCATTGAGATCCATGTGATAAGCGATGGACCCATTCATGGCGGAAGCATGAATGGAGCAAAGACAAGTTTGAAAGAGTTTACGTAGAGGACGCGGAGCACGTTGTGTATCCCCATGATGACCCATTGGTGGTCACATTGAAAGTATCAAACTCCTTGATTCATAGGATCCTAGTTGACGGAGGAAGTTCTGCTAACATATTGTACCTATCAACCTTCGACAAGCTGATGATAGGACGGGATCATCTGAAGCCTGTCCGATACCCAATAATAGGGTTCACATGGGCATTTGTGACTCCTGAGGGCCTAGTAAGCCTCCCGATCCGGATTGGAGACGGTACCGAAGCCCGGGACGTGATGACGGAGTTCCTGGTGGTTGATGTACCGGGAGCCTATAACGCAATTATTGGACGTCCTTTCATCCACGGCGTTAAGGGAATCGTCTCTACATATCACTTAACTATGTTGTACGTCTCTAATTTGGGGACGACAACAAAGTTGAAGCGAAATCAGGAAGCAGCAAAATCATGCTACCTAACAACACTTAAGCAACCGGCAAAAAGAATGCCAGTGGAAGAAATGAACCCGCCAACAAGAAAGCAGAGGCGGGCGCAAAGGAGAGCTTTGGTGAATGAAACAGAAAACGAGAAGGGGGAAGAAATGATCGAAATTTCTATGGAAGAGTTGGAAGCCAGGCCTGAGGATACGCCAAGGCTCCAACCAGATGGAGAGACCCAGCAATAGATGCTCGCGAAAGACCCGGCGAGAACAGTGGCTGTCGGAACAGACATGGACCCAAAAGTCAGGGTCAACCTGGTGACTCTCCTAAGAGAAAACGCGGATGTCTTCGCGTTCTCGGCGGATGAGATGCCAGGGATAGATCCGGCTGTGATGCTACATTGCCTGAATGTGGATAGCACTGTCCGCCCTATCAAATAGAAGAAAAGAAACTTCTCTGCCGAGAAGAATAAGGCCGTGAAGGAAGAAGTAGATAAATTGTTAGCAACAGACTTCATAGAGCCCTTCGATTACCCAGAGTGGTTAGCCAATGTGGTCATGGTAAAGAAAGCTAACGGGCAATGGAGAATGTGTATAGACTTCATGGACCTCGCTCAACAAAGCATGCCCAAAAGATTGCTATCCATTACCAAGAATAGACCAGCTAGTAGATTCCACTAGCGGCCATGCGTTATTGAGCTTCATGGACGCATTCTCGGGTTATCATCAGATAAGCCTACTTGAGGCCGACAGGAAGAAAACAACATTTATAACGGATTGTGGAGTATACAATTACAAGGCGATGCCATTTGGACTTCGTAATGCTGGAGCAACATATCAGAAGTTAGTAGATAAAGTGTTCGCGGATCAGAGGGGAAGAAACATTGAAGCTTACGTTGACGACTCCATTGTCAACAGTAAGACTGATCGCGAACGCTTAGAAAATTTGGCACAAACTTTCACAACACTGAGAAAATACCAGATGAAGCTTAACCCTAAGAAGTGCATCTTTGGGGTAAAAGCAGGCAAATTCTTAGGCTTCCTTGTAAGCAAAAGAGGGATCGACGCGAATCCAGAAAAGGTTCAAGCTATTATCAATTTGCCTGAGCCCAGGAGTGTCAAAGACATTCAAAGCCTAACAGAGAGGATGGCGGCCCTCACTCGATTAATTTCTAAATCAGCAGACAAGGCTCTGCCCTTCTTTGCATTACTAAGAGGAAATAGAAAGTTCAAGTGGGGAGAGGAGAAAAGCAAGGCATTCGTGGCCGTGAAATAGCACTTTAAAATCCTACCTACCATCACAAGGCCGAAAACGGGAGATGTGTTGCAGCTATATGTCTCAGCCTCACCGAAAACGGTCGCGGCTGTTTTATTGGTAGAAAAGGAAAGAAGGCAATAACCTATATATTTCATCAACCACATTCTTAACGGTCCAGAGAGCCGTTACCAGTTGGTGGAAAAAATGGCTTTGGCCGTGATCATCGCTGCTAGGAAGCTCAGACTGTACTTTGACTGCCATCCCATCGAAGTCCTTACAAATCAGCCACTGGAGAAGGCTCTGCAGAGGATGGATAGCTCAAGCCGCTTACTAAAATGGGTCGTTGAGCTTTCCAAATATGATATACAGTACAAGCCCAGGACCGCCGTCAAGGCACAAGCCCTGGCGGACTTTGTTGTAGAAGTCTCATATAAGGAAGATGAAACTGAGCAAAAGGAGAGCTGCTGCTAGAGGTAGATGAATCTGCCGCTGATAGCGAATCCGGGGCAGGGATAGTAATGACTCCGGAAGGGAACATCTACCAGTACGCCATTAAGTTCGCGTTCTCAGCATCGAACAATGAAGCAGAGTACGAGGCCGCAATAGCAGGTTTGAGAATGTGAATGGCAGCAGGCGCACAAAATATACTTTTGAAAACGGATTCACATTTGGTCAATGGTCAGTTAAAGGGAGATTTTGAAGTCCGAGGGGCCAACATGGTGAATTACGTGGAGAAGGCTAAAGAGCTGATAGCCCAGCTAAATCACTTCAAAGTATAGGCGATACCGCAAGCTAAGAACACAAAAGCAGACGCCCTATCTAAGCTAGCTAGTTCCAACTCATTCAGCGTAGAGAGAACGGTTACAATAGGCATACAAAAAGAGAAGAGTATCACGGAGTATGTAATGACCGTCAATAACATAAACCAACTGGGGGAATGGTTCGGTGAGCTGGTAGCGTACAAGCTGACAGGGGCACTTCCTAACGACCCCGTGTCCGCTAAAAAATTGAGGCGACAAACGAGAAAGGATTACAAAGCAAGAAATAAAATAATAAACAATTGCTAAGTCTCTTTGTTATCATCAGACAGACCAATCCGACAGCAACACTTACCATTCTCATGGGTAGGCGACAACAAAATGGCCGACAAGGGTTTGTTCCCCAAAATATAGTTCGAATGAGGAAGCCAGTGTAAGGGCTCCTTAGACCTGATCGTCTTCCCATCGTCATAAGTAATGGTGTAGTTCTCCATATCAAAATAGTCAAAGGCCGCTAACTCCTCTCCAGTTAGCGGCACCAGGGGAAGATGCTCCATATGAGGACGAGGCTCGATGAAGTGGCGGCGCACAGGGTATTCCTCAGGTACCCGTAACCAGAAGAAGGCATCCTGTCAACCTTTCAAACCAGTCATCTTAGGTTGAACGGTCATCTTCTTGTCGTCCATTATTAACGACCACCAGCCAGCTAACCTAGAAGACCCATTCTTCTTCGGCCAATATATATGACGGAACAAATTTACCGTCTGAGGAAAATCCAAAAAGCGCACAACGGAGATGTACGCGATCAAATTACGGACCGCCGGGGGAGTTAGCTATGTCAAGCAGACATTGAACGCATTCAGGATGTCCACCAAAAAAGAGTCCAAAGGTAGGCAAAGGCCAAACTCAAAATGGTGAGTGTAAACGGCCACATGGCCAGAAGGACACTCTGTTATAATTGCTCCTTCTGGCGGCACTATCAACCGGTACCGGAAGCATCCTGGCGCTATAGTCCATCTATTTCTACAGTAAGAGGACCGGAAGTAGCATCCTTAGGCAGCTATAGAGCGTCCGTTCTCGGGCCGACATCAACCTCTTCTTGTCGACCGGAATGGGAACTTTCCCCAATCACCGGTGCCTTCGAAGGCGCAGAATCACCAGTCTGACGCTGGTAGATAGCCTCAGTAGTATCATCGCGAGCCATAACGGTAGCAACTGAGTCACTGTCGTCACCTAAATTAACAACAGGGGGGTTAGGAGCTGCAAACTCCTGCAAGCGGTCGTAAAAATTGGCAGACACCTTAACTCCGGCATCCGCCAAGCTATCTAACCAAGCATGCTCCTAAGAGGGGTGACATCAAGGCCAGGGACGACATCGACTGGTGGATGTCTACGGGATCGTCTAGCAAGGATTTGGTGTCTAAGTTCTCTAAGCGTTTGTTTATCGTCACTTTGGCTAGCGGTCAGATATCTCAAAGTTAAGTTATGCTCAGGAGTACATAGGTCGTTAAGAAATTTTGACCTTAGTTCTCTTTCTCTCTCGACCGTAGGGGTATGTCCGCTAATGACCTAGTCCTCCCCACAGGGCTCGAGTCGGACGCAGAATCATTATCAGCTAAAGGGGAGGAGGGAGCACTCTTGGTCATGAAAGCCTCACTAACAGCATTTTGACTATCAGATTGGTCCGACATGATGAATACGTGAAAGAGACTTAAGAAAATGAGGAAAGAAATCAAAGGATTACCTGGAAACGAAGGGTCGCCGGAAAAAAGAGGAAAAGCAAAGAGCAAAGTCGCCGGTCTCCAAGCAGCCGAATCGCACCGAAAAATAGGAGTTTCCAACCAAAGAACCACCGAAAAACCACGGAACTTCAATTACAGAAAAAACCCAGAAAATGTCAGTCAAGAAAAGATGAAATTCTCAGTACACTAGAACCAGAAAGAAAAAACTAGAAGATTGGTTAACTTTTCGGCGAAATTTGAGCACAAGAAGGGTGGTTCTTGAGCAATGCAAGCTTTGGCTATGGAGGTTTGTGAGAGGAAAGAGAGTTCCTTTGAGCCTAAGATAAAAACTCAGAAAAGGACAACTGCCCTGATATATATGTACGAACAAACGGCTGAGATTAAACGAACTCTTCAACTTCTCTCCAGATCCGTGCCAAGTGTCATGATGAAGTTAAAACCTAATAAAGTATTGGGCGGGATTTTCGAAAAAGTAATCATTAACTTTTCAAAATGCTTCAACTCCCTACAACGACACGTGGTACCCATCAAATTTATTTCTTCGAAAAATCAAACACGACAAAAGCACTCGTGTCCATCCAATATCATCCTTAGCGGTTAAGGCCCCAAATTATGCTGAGGGGCTAGTTGTATGGGTATAATCCAAGTATCTTAGCGGATCCTCATGAAGAATCCGCGAGCATAGTCAAGGACGCGAGCATGGTAATTTCATCTACATCTCCATCAAAGTCAGTTCATCATTGAGGTCCAATAACGTTGGCAAACGCCTAACAAGACAAAAGCATGGGAATCTTCCCACCTGTCAAGTGCATCATAGCCCTACACGTGTCGAAGAATAACACGCCCTGTCAGAGGAAGAGTACTTCTATAAATACCCCAATAGTACTATTCTGCAGGTACATTCTCTCTCATACTGAAAATAGCTTATTTATCTCTCTCTAGTTTCTCTCTCTAATCCTAGTTGGACCAATACTGACTTGAGCGTCGGAAGGGGTTTCCTCATAACAACCCTGAGGGTAGCTCACGTTTGCTTATTGTGCAGCTATTTACTAAGGACGTTACTCTCTATATCTTTGGCGGACTCCACTGAGGCCGCTAATCGTTTCACGACCGAAACAGAAGTCATTTATGAAGTTATAACATCTGGGAAAACTGTCGATGTTCCTGGCGTTTAATTTTTTATGTCTTAACTCGTTTGTCTTTTTAAATATAAGACAATTGCCTTTTGGATCGCTCATGGGAGCTGTTATAACTTATATACTTTTTTGGGGTCCTCACGGGAGCGACCGAAACTTATGTTCTTTTGGCCATTCGTGGGAATGGCTATAATTTTCAATTGATCTTATGCATCTGTTTCTTTATATTTTATTCGCACTATTTTTCTGGCATCATACAGATAATTCAGGTGCTTCGAAACTCCTTTATTTGTGTTAAGTTTAGGTCAATTTCTCTTCTCCCTTCTCATTCATCACTTCAATATATATATATACAATCTATTAAGGATAACAACCTCCCTCATTCTATCTTTTACAATCTTATCTTTTATATTCCTAACACCCTCCCTCAAGTCGGAGCGTGCAAATCACGAACGCGCAACTTGGACAATAAAAATTCAAACTGAGTCCTACCAAGTGCTTTGGTAAAAATGTCTGCCAGCTGATACTTAGTAGGAACATAGGACGGACTCACAAGACCATCAGTCACAGCATCGCGAACAAAATGGCAATCTGCCTCAATATGTTTAGTACGTTCATTAAACACCGGATTCTTGGCAATATATAAGGCAGATTGACTATCACAATATAATCGCATCCCTGCAGGATGTTGAACTCCAAGATCACCTAGTAGTTGCTTCAACCACTTTAATTCACACACAATAGCAGCCATCGAACGATATTCTGCCTCTGCAGACGATCGAGAAACTGTAGGCTGCTTCTTAGTTTTCCAGGAAATTGGGGAATATCCCAACAGTACAAACCACCCACTCAGTGATCTCCGAGTAATAGGACAACTGGCCCAATCCGAATCACACCATCCCTCAAGGCGGAGATCACTATCAGAACGAAATAATATGCCCTGGCCTGGATTTTTCTTCAAATAACGAACCACTCTTAAAGCGGCCTCCCAATGATCTACCGTAGGTACCTGCATAAACTGGGACAAAATGTGTACAGAGTATGCCAGATCCGGTCTGGTAACCGCAAGGTAAATCAATCTGCCCATCAATCTGCGATACTTCTCTGGATCATCAAACACAGGACCATCCGCCACAGCCAGCTGATGATGCTGTTCCATAGGAAACTTTGCAGGTTTAGCCCCAAGTAACCCTGCCTCTGCAATGATATCCAATGCATACTTCCTCTGACTCATAAAAATACCTTGTGGCCCCCTTGCAATCTCAAGGCCAAGGAAATACTTCAAAGCACCCAAGTCCTTCATTTTGAAACACTTCCCCAGATAAGCTTTAAAGTTCATTAAAGCAATCTGATCATTTCCTGCAATAATCATGTCATCCACATAGATGAGAACATTCAGCTGAACAGTATCCCTGGAGAACTTAAACAAGGAATAGTCAGAGTAAGACTGCGTAAACCCATATGTCTTCAACGCAGTGGCCAGTTTTGCAAACCAACATCTAGGTGCCTGCTTCAGGCCATACAATGATTTTTTCATCCTGCACACTAGATTAGTATTATTTTTCTGAAATCCAGGAGGAATCTTCATGTACACTTCCTCCTCCAAATCACCATGTAAGAAGGCATTGTGGACATCCATCTGATGACTTTCCCATTTCTTTACTGCTGCCACTGCTAGGAAAGTGCGCACTGTCGTCATTTTTGCTACTGGGGCAAAAGTTTCGGTATAATCAATCCCTTCCACCTGATGATGGCCAAATATAACCAACCTTGCCTTTAATCGCTGGAGGTTTCCTTTCTCATCGTATTTTTCTGTATATACCCACTTACTCCCCAAGGCCTTCTTGCCGGAGAAGTGGCTGCAATTCCCATGTACCCTGATTTTCCAGAGCTTGTATCTCAGCTCCCATGGCATCACGCCATCCTTCATGTTTCATCGCCTCTTTAAATGATTTAGGAGGACTGCCTGTAGTTATAGCAGCTAGAAACCTGCGATGGTTAGCAGAAAACTTTTCACAGCTAACATAATGTGTAATAGGATATGGGGTACCTGAGGACGTTGTCGAAGCAGGTGCCGAGTTGATGAACTTTTCTTTTTCACTACCGTATGAGTAACAAAATCCTGCAACTTCTTACTCGGAATTTTGGTTCGTTTGCCTCTACCCAACTCCGCAACCTCCTCACGACACCCTCCCTGCACGGGAGCTGTGCCATTTCCCACGTGAGGCGCCCCCTCCGGCACCCCACCATCCTCCACGTGGGTCACGTCGCGCACTGCCCCACCCTCCGGTTCTCCAATAGTGCCAACATCCGGCACTGGTGGGTCAGCTAGGGGTCTGCTCATTTCCTCCTCATAAAAGACCTCATCATGAGGAACATCAGTCGACACAGGCACAGGGGCAGGCTCACTAAAGGGGAACTTATGTTCAATAAATTTCACATCACGGGAAACAAAATATTTCTTGGTCTCTAAATCATATAATTTCCATCCCTTCTGAGTATATGAATAACCAATAAAGACACACCTTCTGCTCCTACTCGCAAATTTATCCCCCCCATGAGAAATATTATAGGCATAACACAAGCACCCAAAAACCTTGAGATCTGTCATCAAAGGTGGCTTACCAAACAAACACTCATAAGGGGTTTTATAATCCAAAACAACAGAAGGAGTTCGATTTATCAAATGACAAGCTGCCTGCACACAATCCCCCCAAAATTTCAAAGGAAGATTAGCCTGGAACCTCAAAGCACGTGCAACATTTAAAATATGACCATGTTTTCTCTCCACTCGACCATTCTGTTGTGGGGTTTTGACACAGGAAGTTTCAAAAATAATGCCTTGTTGCAGAAAGTAAGGTTTGAGGCAATTAAATTCAGTGCCATTATCACTGCGCACATATTTTATTTTCTGGTCAAATTGCCGATCAATCAAAGCCACAAAATGCAAAAACATAGTTTCAACCTCCAATTTATTATAATAAATATGTCCACAGATCGGGAAAAATCATCAACAATTGGCAAAAAATAGGAAGCACCACATGTTGATTTAGTACGATAGGGTCCCCACAAATCACAATGAATTAGTTCAAACATCCTACTAGCTCTACTAGTACTCTTAGGAAAACAAGTTCTAGGTTGATGATAGAGATGTAAATGGATCGGGTTCGGGGCGGGTGGAGCGTCACCCGCATCCACCCACTTCACCCGATCCATCCATCACCCGCATCCATCTCCACCCGAATCCATCCATCCATTTGTAACCGGGTTAACGGATGGATCGGGTGATTAACGGGTGAAATCAAATATTTATTAGAAGAAAGAAAAATTACTAACAAGAATCACTAATCCATTTATATAATTCTACTTACTATTGAAAATCGTCTCCAAATTAACTCTAATCCACATTATTAACATAAAAATATTTTTAAAAGCCAAAAATTAAAAATATTTTCAACTTGATGAGCACGAAAACAAACATCGCACCCATCTTTATTGCAACTACTACTACTTGAAGGACTCACACAGGGTAGATGCCTCAAAACTTTCTCCGAAGGATGACCCAATCGCTTATGCCAGATATCAATAGATGCCAGCCCATCTACAGCATTTATCTTCACCTCAGGAACACCCCGGAAAAAGAAAAGTCCATCTTCCCGCTCACCCGCTCCAATCAGCGTCCTCGTCCTGCGGTCCTGTAAAACACATAAGGTTTTAGTGAACTGAACAATGCAGTTGTCAGAATCAACCAACTGCGGAATGGAAATCAAATTACAATCAAGGTTAGGGACAAATAAAACATTATGAAGTTTAAGGTTTCCCGGTAACACCACTTCTCCTTCATGAGTAGCATTTGCAGAACTACCATCTGGCAACCCTACTGGACATCCCGAAATTTTTCTTGACGTACACAACTGCGAAAATTGTCCTGTCACATGATGTGTAGCACCCGTATCAATAATCCATAAACACTCACCCGTCAGACGATCTTTCGGTTTAGGCAAGTTCAGCAAATCCAGCAAATTCTGCCATTGATCCGATGTGATTCCTGCAAGTCCGGCACTCGCAGGGTCGCGTGGCACAGAAGAGCTGCCACTAGGATTGTCGTGAGGGCTACCACCGGCAGCCACGGTTTTGTTGGCTCGAGCAGGTGGCGCGCCTCTGCCACCGCGGCCGCGACCACCCCTGACGCCTCGGCTCACCGCCCCCCCACGCCGGCCACGAGGTCGGTCCCCCCACCACTCGGGTAACCGATTAATTCGAAGCAGCCGGCAAGATCGTGTCCCTCTAGATGGCAGTGAGGACACGTAACAAATTCCGTGGGGTTGCGAGATTTCAATCTACTATCCACCTTAAACGCCAAGGCCGCGCTTGGTGAGGCTCCGGATGAGGCACGAGTTCCTCGCAAACGCTCTTCTTGAGCTACGATTTGGTACGCACGAGCAACTGTGGGCAATGGGGCTTGCGCGAGTACATTCGAACGCAGGGGGCCATAACAATCATCCAACCCGATCAAAAATCTATGCAAACGATCATTAGAACGCTGCTGCTCAAGAAATCTAACCACTTCACAATTCGCGCCACCCCTGGAACAAGTGGGCGCCACCTCCTGGGAAGATAATTCGTCCCACAAACGAGTCAATCGTCCAAAATAATCTGCCAAAGTCTCCGTCGATTGCTGCTTGCAATCACTAATCTGAGATTTGAGTTGACAAATCCGGGTGCCATTAGAAACACAATAACGTTCCTTCAGATGAGCCCATAATTCATGAGCCGTTTCATAAAACGAAACACTATTACGAATATCCGGAGAAATAGTGTTTAAGAGCCACGATACCAACATCGAATGAACCGTGCTCCAATCCGCCAGCTTTTCTGGCGTCGTCGGTTTGGGAATTGTACCCTCCAAAAATCCAAGTTTCCGTTTTGCGTTCAAAGACATGCGAATCGCGCGTGCCCATTCATCAAAATTATCATCTTTCAATTGTATAGGGGTAATTAAGGTGCCGGGATTATCATTAGAGCCAAGAAAGTAGGCTGGATCTGGTTTAGGGAGAGGTGATTCTGTATTTTCTGTCATGATAATTCGGCGAGCACTACGAGAATAGGTGCGAATAGGGGAAGCTATGGTGAATTCGGCTATGGAGAAGATGAAGAACAGACAAAAATCCCGTCTAGGTCAAGGGTCGTCGAAAAAAAAAATATTTTTTTTTTTTTCGATTTTGTGTTCTGGTTCGGTTTTTCAGGGGAGGAGGAATTTTCAAATTCTGGCTCTTGATACCATGTTAAGTTTAGGTCAATTTCTCTTCTCCCTTCTCATTCATCACTTCAATATATATATATACAATCTATTAAGGATAACAACCTCCCTCATTCTATCTTTTACAATCTTATCTTTTATATTCCTAACAAGTTGTCTTGAATAGTTGTCCGTAGGAAAATATACATAAAACCACGTAACACTACTTACTTGAATGTTGTAGATCATGTGTTTATGGCGACACTGTCTAATTATTTCTACTACCACAAGCTAGTTGCATTCATCGCTACAAGCGTTATTTATAAAAATGTCGGATCAGATGATGTCTAAACACGAAGGTTGTTACCTCCATGGTTCTTTGCTTCAATTCGAGAATTTGAGATCTTGCCTATTGGTGCCAGAACATGTCCGGATGCCTAAGCTAAATCTATAGAACTAAAGTACAATCCCACAAGAGGGTTGGAGCCTATGCTAGTGCTAAGCTACGCTAGATAATTAAGAAATGCTAGAGTTTGATGGATTCTCTGTGTCTCTTTCTTGATAATAGTTTCTCTATTTATGGAGAATCATAACATGTAATTTTCATGCATGCTGGGGAGGGAAATGTTTGAATCATATTTGATTCAAACCTTAACCATTTTTTGGCGCTGAATAATTGTTACTCTCTAATGCACGTTTGTCTTCATGTTGAACCGTCCTCTGATTATCTTCTTTTGATTGCTATTCTTTGACTTTCAACTCTTGATAAAATTGATGACCTTCCTTTGGATTTTGTTGACTTTGACCTCTATTGACTTCGTTTAATGGGCTTTATATACTTCTATTGGGCCTTTTTGTTAAAGCACAAACTAAACATTTTGAGGTTCGATTCAATATACCACAACAAATATTACTTGACATCCGAAAATGGTCGTAATAGATACATAAGAAGTATGTATTTAGGGTATTATTAGGAAATAACAGGATGACATTTAGCAATCCAGTTATTGTTTTTGGTGCATATAATATGAGTCATGAGATAATGGAGCCATACAAAAACAAGTAAAAAACGAAAGGAAAAATAAATCAATCACTCAACAATGGCCCAGCACTAAAAGAGGGAAATCAAGATTTTTGGTATATGATAGAAAACATGTCAACACCCTATTGACACCATATTATGTAGGTATCGTTTTTTTTTTTGATAATTAATCCTGCCATTTTATTAATAGTAGGGGCCAAAGGTGAAAGAAGCCTCTAGTACTCAAATCAGGTATTATGTAGGTATCGTTATCTTGGAGATCAACCTATTGGCTATTACTCGTTTTCACTTTTCCCCCTCAAATACAAATAACAGAGTTAAGCGTTATTTGGAAGAATTTTACTAGCTGGCTATCTACTAAATAACGGTAAGCGGAATTCTCCTATTAAGTACTTTAACTACATGTATAATATGATAAATCCCAACAAAATTTGTCTCATCATCAAGAGACAAATGAAAGGTGCCTTTCAAGATATTTCTAAATTATAATGTTAGTTTGTTTGGTAGAAAGGATTTGGAAGGAAAAGAAAGGAAGTGGAAGGAAATTTATTATTTTCCAATGTTTGGTTTATTAAAAAAAATTAAGTGAAAGGAAATGAGAGGAGTTGGAAGGAAATACTCTTTAATAGAATTTCACTTTCCTTTCCTCCCAAAAGCGGGGGAATTCGGAAGGAAAGAGAAAATTTATACCAAACATGAGAATTTAAGATTTTTTCCTTTTTCTTCCATTCTTTTCTTTTCTCTTCCCTTCCTTTCTCTTCCCTTTATTTCCTTTACTAAAAATGAACCAAACACACTGAAAATGTTATGTTTACTAAAAACTAGGCTGGTTCAGAATAGGGTGTGTACCACGACAAATCGTAATTCAACCCTGTTTTTTCGCTGTCTGCATTGGTTTATGGTTTCAAAAAAAGATTGATTTCGTTTATGATTTCAAGCAAATTATGAGTTTGTGGTTTGGATTGGGTTTAAATCTTTGTAAAACCAAAAAGCATCATAAACCGCAAAACTACATCAACATGCAATATTTATGTGAACTGTTATTGAATTTTCAACAACTTTTTACCACACATTTTAGTCATTTATGAGTTAATTTTCCAACAATTTATAGCTAATTAACGATTTTTTAGTAACAACAAGGGAAACCACTAGGAACTCGTGCCTAACCATAGAATCTGACTCAGACTATGTGGCAGATGCCCTTGCAAAGAAGGGGCTAACCAGGGATGCAGAACTTTTAGCTTGGTTAAAGCTTAACAAGCAACTCATCTAGAGGAAGAGTTGTCTAAACTCCGTTTCGAGAACTTTTCGTCCATTGATAGCTATTGCACTCATATAAAGTATCTTGCCGATAGACTAGCGGACTTTGATGCCCCAATTCCAAATAGTCGATTAGTGCTCAAGCTTACGGGTGGGTTACCCGAAGCGTATTCCGGCACTGTGAACTTCATTCAAAATTAAGTCCCCCTTCCTTCTTTTGAAAGTTGTCGATCTCGGCTGAAACTTGCGGAACTCACCATCAAGAATCGTCTTGCAAAAGAAAACGGACCGAAAACCGCCAACAAACGGCCCTCGCCACATCCACTGTCAGCAAGCATGACCACTCTTCTTCTTCCCATTCATCTTCAAAAAATAAAAACAAAAAACATGGCCTAAAGAATTATGGAAAAGGGTGCCAGAATGCAAACAATGCTCATTCTACATCCGAGCCCACTTGGCAACTAACAACAACAATCTTGGTCTCCTTGGGCCCAATAGTTCGGTCAATGGCCCCTTCCCCCTCCTTGTCCCACTAGTATAGAACCAATGATTTGCGTCAGACCTGGGACCACCATTTGCGTTGGACCTCGGTCCAACGGCATAGGTCTCGACATAGATGAGACAGACAATATCTGCGTCGGACAAGCCCACGACACAGATGATTAATCATCTGCGTCGCACATATCCCAACATACGACGCTGATGGGAGATACGCCAATGCCCAACATCTGCTAGCAACAGTAACTTGTGTCGTACCTAGTGCCACATGCGACGCAAATGATGCTCATATGCGTCGCATGTGGCACTAGGTGCGACGCAAATGACTGAAATTTGCATTTTTTTTTTTTAAATTTTCAGCTTTTTTTCTCTCTCAAACTCATAGTATTGCAAGTTAGTAGATAACATTGCTTACCTAATCGATCAAATCGCAGCTTAATTTGAACAACTAATTTCAAGAGATGATTCCAAAAGCAAATAACTCCCACAATATGATTTAAATTCACAATCAAATTTTTGCATTAATATGTAAATATTAGATACAAACAAATTTTTGCATTAATATGTAAATATTAGATACAAACATATGTGAAAAATATATCCAATATATATAAAACAAATTACATTGTAAATATGTAAAAAAAAAATGTAAAATTAAAACTGAATCTAATAAAGGAACATTGCAACGGCCGACGTTTTTTGATGTGTTCGAGGGAGACGACTTCGAGAAGAACCAATTCCAGATCTGAAAGTTAAAAAGAAAATTCTAAATATGAAAATAAAGCATAAAAATGCCAAAAAGTAAACAAAAAAAAAAGATATAAAAAATAAAAATAAAAACGAAGGGATTAAAGTTTTTATTTTTCAATTGCATGAACTAAGTTTTTATTTTTCAGATCTAAAAATAAAAAATGAATTTTCAGATTTGAAAACTAAAATATAAAAGATTTAAAAATTGAAACAAATTCGAACCTGTCAAAGCGAGAGAGAAAACGGAAGATCGATGATGTGATTCGCTGGAAAAATCGTTCGCCAATATGTTCGTGCGCTGAAGTCGTCCGCTGAAGTCACCGAAAAATTCGTTCGTTCGCAAGATGTGAGAGTGAGAGTAAATTTTGGGAAGATGATTCACAGAGTTAGAGTGAGAGAGGAGAATTTGAGAGTGAGAGAATGTGAGAAGGGGCGCGGTTGAGAAAGATTTAGAGAGTGTTGATAAAACCTAGTCATGTGAGAAGGGGTGCGGTTAAGGGGCGTTAGAGTTTTTTGGTTAAATGTTTGGTTGGTGGGCCGCGGATCTGCGTCAGATGGGCCATGAGGTCTGACGCAAATCGTTTGATAAAACCTAGTCATGTGCAAAGTGTGCAAGAGAGAGGGAGAATCATCTACGTCGGACATTAGGGGGGATGCGACGCATATGACTATTTGCGTCACACGTGGGCTTCATGCGACGCGCATAGGTCGTATTTTGCGTCGATTCCTTATTGCATGCGACGCAAATGAGTCATCTGCGATGTTTGTCCTGTTGTGCGATGCAGATGGTGAGACGCAAATCGTCGTTTTTCTACTAGTGTCCATATCATGCTTCAAATACATGGACTCCAAGGCCCCCTGCTGCCACTTCTCACTCACGTCCAACTAGGCTAGGACTTCCAGGCCCACGTCCTCAGGCCTACAATGTTGTTGCTCCAAATGACCTTTATACTCCGACGGATATCGAAGAGGCTATGCATGCTCTCTCATTTTCTCAACCCGATGATAATTATTATATGGACACCGGTGCCACCTCTCATATGACTGCGGATCAAGGTATTCTCTCTTCTTATGTCAATTTGAGTATTAAAAATCATAACGTTGTTGTTGGAAGTGGTCATTTAGTTCCGATTATGGGTCACGCTAACATTGCACTACCTTCTCCTTACCCTCCCTTTCACCATAACAATGTATTGTATGCGTCGAAATTGATTGAAAATCTCATATCTGTTCGTAAATTCACCACTGACAATATGGTTGTCGTTGCCTTTGATCCGTTTGGCTTTGCTGTGAATGATTTACAGACGGGCACCACACTCCTGAGATGTGACAGTACCGGTGACCTTTATCCCCTCTTCTCCAAAACTCAAGCCACTCCTCCCATCCATCAATATGCTCTTACTGCCGTTTCATCTGATCTTTGGCACACTCGTCTAGGACACCCAGGAGTTGCTGTTCTTCGATCTCTTTGTAGTAACGATTTTATTGGTTTTAATAAGGCTTGTCAAATTTTTTGTGCTTCTTGTCCCTTCGGGAAATTATTTAAACTCCCTTTTTCTAATTCTTTATCATCTACTTATCTTCCGTTTGATATAATTCATAGTGATTGGACATCTACTGTCATTAGTTCTTCTGGCTACTGTTATTATGTTTTGTTTCTTGATGATTACATCAAAATTTTATGGACTTTTTCCATTGAAAAAAAATATGAAGTTAAACACTTGTTTAAAATGTTTCATTCTCTTGTCCATACTCAATTTGAGCGTAACATAAAGACTTTTCAATGTGACAATGGCACCGAATATCTTAATGGTACTTTTAAAGAGTTTTTTGATCACCATGGCATGATTTTCCGTCTCTCTTGTCCCCATGCACACATCTCCTCAAAACGGCAAAGTCGAACGTCACATAAAAACCATCAATAATATAATTCGGACCTTACTTGCTCATGTCTCGTTGCCACTATCTTTTTAGCATCACACACTTGCCATGACCACATATCTCCTAAAAATTATCCCCACTAAAGTTCTCGATTTTCAATCCCCAACTCAAATTTTCTAACAACGTGATGCCATCTACTTGTACCTTTGGGTGTCTTTATTATCCTTTATTTCCTTCCACCACTATCCATAAATTGCATAAAAGGTCCACTCCTTGTTTCTATCTTGGTCCCGCTCCGAACCATTGAAGCTCTAAATCGTATGATATGTCAAACGAAAAAATCACTATTTGTCGTCATGTGAAATTTGTTGAAAATGAATTTCCTTTCTCTAAAATTCACCAACCTTCACAAAGCTTACAATTTCTTGGATGATCATAACCCAACCCTTTCCCTCCTCCAGTAGGCCCACCATCCCATCGCTGGGCCACGCACGGACCAGCCCACGGCCCCGCCAACTTCTGCTGGACAGTTGGGGTTTTCTGGGCCTCTCTTCTCACATGGCTCAATGACTTAGTCCCCTACCTCTCCCATTCCACGCCAGGCTACCTCTCACCTCCTTCCTTCCACTCTCGCTGGGCCTCCCTTGCCCCTGGCCCCAATAACTTCTTCTCCTATCCACCAGACCATATCTCCTCTCCACTCATCTCGTCTTCCTGAGCCTTCGCTTGGGGCAGTCACCTCCTCTTCCCTAACTCCTTCACATTCAAATGAGCCTCCCCCTAATTCCCACCACATGGCCACTCGTGCTAAAATGGGTATTTTCAAGCCTAACACTAAATACTTTTCTAATTTCACTGCCACGACCACCACTCACATCTCACCCTTACCCAAGGATCCAATTTGCGCTATGCGTGACCCGAAGTGGAAAAGTGCAATGTTAGTTAAAGTTAGTGCTCTTATTGCTAATAGTACATGGGAATTGGTACCTCGACCTCCGGAAGTGAATGTTATTAGGTCTATATGGCTTTTTCGTCATAAAAGAAAGTCTGATGGTTCTTTTGAGAGCCATAAAGCCCGTCTTGTAGGTGATGGTAAAACTCAGCAGTAAGGTATTGATTGTCATGACACTTTTAGTCCGGTTGTCACGCCGGCCACCATCTGCACTGTTCTTAGCATTGCTCTCTCCAAATCTTGGCCTATCCATCAGCTGGATGTCAAGAATGCTTTTCTACATGGCTATCTCAATGATACAGTCTATATGCATCAACCCATGGAATTTGCTATGAAGGACTTCTGTCCTTTGAGTTTCTTTTTAGGAATTGTTGTGACCCGTCATGCTAATGGTATGTTTTTGTCTCAGAAACAATATGTTGCGTATATCATCGACAGGGCTGGCATGGCCAACTGCAACACATGTCCCACTCCCGTTGACACTAAACCCAAGCTTAGTGCCTCTAAGGACTCTCCTTATGAGGATCCTACTGAGTATCGCAGCCTTGCAGGTGCTCAGCAATATCTTACTTTTACCAGACCAGATATCTCTTATGCAGTGCAACTGGTATACCTTCAAATGCATGATCCTCGAAACGAGCACATGAGTGCTCTTAAACGCATTTTGCTTTATCAACAGGGCACTTTCTCTCATGGTTTTCACTTGTACAAATCCTCTCTTACCGACCTCCTTTCTTATACTGATGCTGATTGGGAAGGTTGTCCAGATACTCAATGATCCACGTCAGATTACCGTGTCTTTCTCGGTGATAACTTGCTCTCTTGGTCGTCCAAACGACAACCCACCTTATCTCGTTCCAGTGTCGAGGTTGGGTATCGGGGTGTTCATGTTCCTTGAGCTACATTGTCCCATTCATAAAGCCACTTTGGTCTATTGTGATAATGTCAGTGCTATTTACTTCTCCGGCAATCCGGTGCAGCATCAACGCGCCAAAGACATTGAGATGGACATGCACTTTGTTCGTGAAAAGGTTTCTATAGGCGAAGTACGTGTCCTCCATGTTCCTTCCCGATATCAGATTGCAGACGCTTTCAAGGGTCTTCCACGCGTTTTATTTGATGATTTTGGTGACAGTTTAAGCGTGAAGCTCCCGCTTCAACTGCGGGGGTGTGTTAGAATATATGCTCCATATATTCTAATTTGTATATAGCTTAGTTGTTAAGTGTATATTTCCTTCCTAGTTTATAGCTCATTGGTTTCCTAATTACTAGCCTAAATATTCTCTTGTAATCGTGTACGTACATCAACAAGATTAATGAGAAAAGGCAAGCATTCAAACTCTTTAAGAACCAAACACTCAAATAAATACAACAATTATAGTTATTCTTCCTCCAGTATTTATGATTTTGTTCCCTTTCTAATTCATGAGTTGACCCAATCACGCAAGATATAATTCTTAAAGCACGTGAATCGTAATTTTGTGTCAGAAGTCCAGTGTGCTAGGATACTACATTTTCTTCAATTTATAGCATATGTAGGAATCAAGGCACATACTTTCACTTTCAATAATTGATCCATAACATTGTCTTTACAATCAAATCAAAGAGGACCAAGCAATCAACTATATAATATAAGGAATGTTAATGAAGTTGATAACAACAGAATATGACTGGTTATTGTTACCAGTTCATATCTATGCTTTGCTAAACCTAAGCCAAAACTCGGAGCATCAACTCCGTTATTACATACCAGCAGTACTTGAAGTGTGTGTAGATCAGATGCTAGATACAATCATACGAACATATATGAGGTTAAGCTTATCTCAGAGTGCTATCTCATACCTCAACTCGAAGTTGACGACTCTAAAAACAGTACTACTTATGTCCTTTTGATTTAAGTATGTTGTTATTAAGTTATACTCAATGTGACCATCTCTTCACCAAATCGCAAAAATTTGCCTTTCATCTTTCTTGAGGAAGCTTGAACTCTCACTATCTGCTGCCCTAATTTACTTTTATCCTCTTGGAGTCTAACTTGTGAGGTACGAGGATGAGCAAGCTGCCTTTACATTGATTATCTCAAGGGCCTCGAAGCTAATTAAGCACGTTCGCACTGCAACCTTTGGTTTTAGTATCCCTGATATCATTCCTTTTAACAATGACATACCTGAGGTGTTCCGATCATTTTAAGATGTTAGTGAGAGGGAATTGACGAAGTATGACGATACGCCAAAGCTTTATTATCAGTTCAAGTCATAGACCTTTTGTTCTTAGAACCTGCATCAATTACTGCGTGGTTTATGGCACCTCCTTTATACATTTTCTTGACATGTGGTCCGAAATATTCAACTCGTCAATCATCTCTCATTTACCTATATTAAAAAGTGCCACTTTAAATGGATATGAGCTGATTATCAGGCTCCCATATATTATTTTAGACGAGTTCATGATCCTACGTGACGGTCATTAGAGGGAAAGAATCTTCCACTTCTCATCAACATTGATGTCCATGCTCAAGGCCAAAGATAACATCGAGGCTTCCAATGTCGAGGTAGAGTTATCTAATTCTCGTGTTATAGGTAACATTTCTTTCTTTTAGGATTTATCAGCGGTTATTTGGAGGTCCGTCACTCGAGGCCCGATCTAGGAGTTTATGCTCCAATGACACTTAGGTCCTAGTTTGAGCCACCTTTGTCACATGAATACTTAAGGAATTTCTTGATGCTAGCAAATGGGATTGCATGAGTAGGTGATTTGCTAGGCAAAAATTTGGGTTGGATTGCCTAGGGGTGTGCAAAGTGAGATCGAGATAGGCTCTCAAGTGAGAACCGCCCATGCCTCACACTGTGAGTGTTCTTTTATCTGATGTAGAGTTTATGAGTTTTCCATCCCACCGAAATAATAATCTACATTATTTGAATAGAGATAGAGGATATATTTAGGATAATATTTTCTCATTATTTTATGATATATTTGTATAGTATTATCATTATATAGTTAGGTTTCCTAACATGATTAGGATTATTATTATGTAACAATATATATATTGAGCAACGAGAATACTTCAATATTACAGAGTTTACATTATCTAACATGGTATCAGAGCCGATTTGATCAACATTGCTAATTGATCTTTCAAGTGTTTGAGTTGTTGACCATAGGCAGAGATGTCAGGAAAATTAGACAAGTGTAAGGCGCGTCAAGCTGGTTTCCATATACGCATCGCGCTTGTGTTTATTGTCTTGAAAAATAACTTAAATTGATTCCATGTTTCTTGGGCAATGGCGCCTCTATAGAAGATAGTTTTGAGAAGATCAGAAGAGTTATTACCATAGATCCACTTTTTCACAATAGAATCGAGACGATTCCATAATTCAACAGGAGTATCAGGACGCGAAGTTTTCGGATCAATATGGTCCAAAACAATTGTAGGCATGACAATGTATTTTGAATAGTTCCGTCTAGTTTTAATATTATGATTTTTCACAATGAAGGATGATGGGACTTTCATTCTTAATATTGCTTACAACTTATGCTAGGTCATGAAAAGTAGCTGGAGGGGGGGTGGGAGGCGGTCGTGGAGTATTGGATGCTTCACCATCAGTGTCGCAAGCCATGAAGAAAGCTAAAAGGCGGGAACTTTAGAATAATAGGCGGAAGTATGTGCGGTTGCAGGAAGAGGATACCCACATTATTAGAGCACGAATAAAAGAAAAAAAATTGTAGGAAGACTGAATATGGACATGAGGTCCGAGTAAAACAAACAAAATTACTTTGTCGTGCTACGATCTCTAACATATTCTCTTGATACCATGTTGGATAATGTTAACTTCGTAATCTTGGCGTATTCCCATTGATCAATATATATAGTGTTTACACAATAATAATCCTAACCATGTTTGAAAACTGAATTATATAATGATGATACTATACAAATGTATCCTAAACTGATGAGAAAATATTATCCTAAATATATTCTCAATTAATTAGCATGTGTTTATTTGATCAGTTTTTGTTTCAAAATAATTGATCTCATTCCTTAGTAATTGTTAGTGTCTTGATAAATTTGATTCTTTTCGTTGTAAATGGCAGAGCCTAGGGGTGAAAGTTCGGTGTACCATTTGGATCTGGACCTAATCCAATATGATCTTAACGAAATTTGGATTTCAATTTTCAATCCGAATCCAACCAATTAGAGTTTGAATCTGATCCAATCCAAATTTTCCTTTAGATTGGAACCGATTCGAAATTCTAATTTTTTTAAAACTTTATTCTTTTTTTATGTAAATTAGGCACGACAAGCCAACAATAACAACCCAATAATTATTCATTACAAACCTCATAGCCGTATTCCATAAATACACTAATAACAAACCATAGGCCACAATTGATTACAACATAACATAAATACATGAGGTTCAATCGAACAACAGATAATACAGTAGGTTCAGTTCAACAACAAAGAATACAACAACAACACTTAAGCACTGTTTTTTTTTAAAATAAATCAGTTAAACATTTAAGGTAGCCTAATATATAATAGATAGAAGAAGGCATATTACTATTCAGTTATATTGAATTTATGAATCTAATTACCTTCAATCCAATCCGATCCGAAAATCCAATTTTTCAAAAAATCTCAATTTGAGCACAGTTCAAATTCGATCTGAATCACTAATTCAGATTGGATTGGATTTCGATTTTTATCGGAATACTTTTTACCCCTAGCGGAACCACTAAGTCACAAGGGGCTAGTAGATGCTACACCTATTTTTTTTTTAAAGGAAATTGAGTTCTCTTTAAGGATCCGTTTGGTAGGGCGTATACCATTTTCCTCGAAAACTGTTTTTCTCTATTTTTAATTTTACATTGTTTGGTTTGCAAAGGAGTGTAAAACCATTTTCCCTTGGAGTAAAATTGCTCTCCCAATAATGGAAAACAATTTTCCTTTCCAAATGAAGGGAAAACTGTTTTCCTTCATTTTCCTTATCTCTCTTGTACACTTCTCTACTACCTCCTTACTTTCTCTTTAATTTTCCTTTCATGTCATCATTTTTCTTACATGAAACCAAACAATGGAAAACTAAATTTGGAATCGTATTTTCAATTGTAAATTGTTTTCCATGAAAATTATTTTACATTGAAAATGTTTTACGTCCAACCAAACGGAGCCTAAAAGTTGAAGTGCTTCCAAGTGTAATATTAACTGCCTCTACTTCCTTACTAACATTGGGAAATTAGTTGTCATTTATTTGATTATCTAAAAGCAAAAAAAACCTCCAATTTAGGATTTTTTTTAAGGTTCTATGTTGATTTGGTGGTGATTTACTTATGTCTAGGCTAATCCGAGTGCAGTTTTATTCTGGAAACTTGCCTTTCATTATTATAGTTCATGTTTGTGTTTATTTTTGTTTTTTTGTTTTATCCTCCAAAGTAAATAAGCTTTCCTTCGTATTCGATTCATTCCATTGTTCTTTTACTTAAATTATAATTGTGAACTCAAAGATTTGTGAGTAGTAATTATTGAATTCTAAATAGTGGGATTTTGATTTTTTTTGTTGACTAATAGACAATATTTTAAATTAAATGTGTTAGATTGCTTTGTTAGTTCTAATGTTGAATTACAATAGCGCTAACAAAATTCTAGCTGAAATTTATTAAAGAATTATACATATGTTATGTGTGTAATTAATATATTTGAGACAGATGATGAGATTAAAAGAGAAGTATTTTAGAATTGACACAAAATGAAAGTGGATATAATTTTAATCCAAAATAAATTTCGCCCAACTTGATCGAACCAACAAACTCTTTTCTTAATCAAGTAGTAATCCTCCTTAAAATCAATAAGGTGAATTATTAGAATTTAGAAAATCTAACATGAACAACTACTTTGAAGTTGTATTTGAATTTTATAACTTTCCAAATGAAATATGGTTTACGAATAATTTATTTTCTCATATTTGATACATAGTGATTAATATTACGCTATTCCTCATTTCGAATCCTGGTGTGGTACATGTGCGTATAAAACACAAAGTCAATCTTGTGTGACAACTTGGGTAAAATCATTTGTGATTGTGAGTCTGTGACATAAATTTGCTTTATAGAGAATCTTGTTTTTCTTTAAGGATTCATTTCGTTCACTAGTACAGAAAAGGCAATTTGCGTCGGATGTGAGGCGCCTATTTGCGTCGGACTTCGATGCGACGCCAAAGCCCTCGACGCAAATGACTCAGAAATGATCTGCGTCGTATGCGGAAACGACGCAGATGGTACAGCTATTTGCGTCGCACTCGTATATCGTGCGACGCAGATGGCTATCCCAGCCCAACTTAGAGTAACGCAGAGGGTAATGTGCGTCGCACATTGCCTAGGGTGCGACGCACATTAGTGATTTGCGTCGCACCCTACACAATGTGCGACACACATTCCTATTTTGATAAAAAAAAAAACCAGTACCAAGCATGAATGAAATTAAGAAACAAGCTGTGAAATAATGCCAATAATTAAAAACCCAGCACCAAGCATGAATGAAATTAAGAAACAAGCTGTGAAATAATGAAATTTGCCAATAATTAAAAAAAGAAACGAGACAAATATCAACAAACAAGATCTAACAAATATTAAGAAACAAGCTGTGAAATAATGAAATTAAGAAACGAAAAAATCTGGACAGATGAATATTTATCAAAAATTATACATTCAGATACAAAAGACGAAATTAAAAAAAATGAACCTAAACAAAAAACAGATCTAGCAGACAAATAACTATGTTAGATCGAACTAAATATATTTAAAAAATACAAAACACCAAAAAAAAATTGCCAAAAACCAGATCTAGCAGACAAAGAACTTCGTTTCTCTCTCCTCTTTATGTTCTTGCACTTCGAAATTGAAGAACTCGTCGAATGTATGCCGGAGATTCCAAAACAAGAAACTTAGAAAATCATTGATATGCTGGAGATCCGAAAACATGAAACTAAGAAGACCGTCTTTTAAGTTCTTGCTCGTCGTTTGAAGAACTCGTCGACTTGCCGGAGATCCGAAAACACGAAAATACGAAGATGAATGATTTCGTTGTTGAGATGAAGGTAGGTGAGAGAGATCGATGAAGGTAAGGTGGGTGAGAGAGAGAGAGATTACGGTAGGTGAGAGAGAGAGATGAAGGTAGGTGAGAGAGAAGTTAGGGTTTGAGAGAATAAGGCCGTCGTGAATTGTGTGAAGAGAGAGACGCGGCATAAAGATAGAAATTTAGGGTTTGAGAGAATGAGGCCCTGAACTGGTGAGAGAAGTCTTTAAGAGTCGCGCAAGGGGTTGGGGCTTTTGGGCTGATTTGCGTCGGATGGGCCAAGGGGTCCGACGCAGATGACTTTGTTATGTGCGTCGCATGAAGCCCATAGTGCGACGCACATAGATGATTTGCATCGCACGTTAGTTACATACGACGCACATCGTTCGTCTTGTGCGTCGATTCATTGTTGCATGCGACGCAAATAGTATTTTTGCGTCGTTTCCGTGTTTGTGCGACGCAAATGGGGCGACGCAAATTGACCTTTTTCTACTAGTGGTTGGACGTAAAACATGTTCAGAGTAAAATGATTTTCATGGAAAACAATTTATAATGAAAAATACAATTCCAAAATTAGTTTTCGATTGTTTAGTTTCATGTAAGAAAAATAATGACATGAAAGGAAAATGAAATAGAAAGTAAGGAGGTAGTGAGAGTATTGTACAAAAGAGATAAGGAAAATGAAAGAAAACAATTTTCCCTTCACTTGAAAAGGAAAACGATTTTCCACCATTAGGTGAGCAATTTTGACTCCAAAGAAAAATGATTTTACACTCCTTTACAAACCAAACAATGTAAAATTGAAAATAGAATAAAAATAGTTTTTTAGGAAAATGTTTTACACCCTGCGAAACGGACTCTAAATGAGTGAATTTCAACATTTTGTGCCAAAGTACTCCCTCTGGTTTTTTTTTATCCTCACTTAGAATCTTGACACTATTCATACTTAGAGAGAATCTTCTCAATTTTTTCAATTTATAATAAAAAGTATAGTCATGTGGATCTTGTTTGATTCGTCTTAATTAGTACACGATTATAATTTTTACTAATATATATAATGAAAGATATATAAGTTCAAAAATGTGTATTGAAAGATGTGCACAAGAAAGTGAGAATGAAAAAAAAAAAAGAGGGGTACAATTTTACCATGCATTCTGCCTTGATTTTGGATTTTATGAAGAGGTGGTTGCTAGAGGATATTCTATTCTAAATCTTGCAAGTATTGAATGAATGAGCTAAGTTGGCATTCATGAGAAACTATAACTATACATATACCTAAAAAAACCGGTCTGTTTCTACAAAGTAAAAAAATGAGCTCATAGTTGGAACTTGGAAGCGATAATGCTAGCTAGTTGGAGTTACTTCTATTCCCTCAGTTGCATTTATAGTATTGAAAGCACGATAGGCAATAGATATTGCTGATGTAGAATTAGAATTTTGCTATAAGAATGACATGACATAGGCTATGTTTAGTTCACCTGAAATTTTCTGATATGAACTTATTTGATCTGATCTGATCTGAACTTATTTTTTTTATCTGATCTGATCTGAACTTATTTTTTCTGATCTGATCTGATCTGATCTGATCTGAACTGATCTGATTTACAAGATCTTATCTTTTATAAAATATATTATTACTATTATATTATTACTTTGTAAATCATTATTATGCAATACATTATAAGATCTTCTTTATAGTATTACAAATATTATCATTTTATTTCTATTACAACTTTTACACAACTTTTATTATTAATAATAATTATTATTATCATTATTATAAGAACAACAATAATAATTATAATCATAATTATTATTATTACTAAAAATAATTATATAACTCAAGTCATTATTTTATAAGAGCACTTATACAATGTTTCACACTTTCCCTTAAAAAAAAGTTTCACACTTGAGAAGTCGGCAAACTCAACTCTTTTTTTCCATATAAAATAAAATAAGATATACAAACAACTATGACTTGAGCAAATAATAAATAAATATCGTGCAACTTCAAATAGCTAGAGAGATTTGGAATTCGGTAGGAAGAGGTATACCGAATCTAAATTTATAATTTGTATCTCACACTTAGCTTATTTTGAAATGTAATCCGAACTTAGTAGTTTCGTTGTCATGAATTTGAGATATCATTTTATATATTTCTTATTTTTGCGTCAATCTTATGTTTTTAACACGTTTCTTTTAATTTTCTATTATTTAATACAACAAAATAACTTAATATAATAATAACAATGACATTTATAATGGTAACAACAAGATTAATAATAATTATCAATATTAATAATTAATAAGTACAACAACAATAACAATAATTCTTTTGAACAAATGTACTAGTAAATAATAATACTCTCTTTGTATTTTTTTATCTTTCTCACTTAGAATCTTGACACTATTCACAATTAGAGATAATATTTTAGATTTTTTTAATATATAAGAAAAAATATAATCATGTGGGGTCTTGTTTGATTCATCTCAATGAGTACTTTATTAATATTCAATTATTATAATTTTTATTAATATGTAATGAAAGATATTTAATAATAATGAGTTTTTAAATATAAGCATGATATGATCTGAACTGATCTGATCTGATCTGATCTGGTCTGATCTGATCTGATCTGGTCTGATCTGATCTGATCTGGTCTAATCTGAACTGAACTTATTTTTTCTGATCTGATCTAAACTTATTTTTTCTGATCTGATCTGATCTGATCTGATCTGATCTGATTAGATCTGAAATAAGCAAAAATAAGGTGAACTGAACATAGCCTTAGTGAGAGAAACTCTCGGTTATAGAGAGAGAAAGCTTGGCAAAGTAAAATAGGGATAATATGGATATATCTAAAAAATAACGGTGTTGTTTCACATATCCCAATAAAATGTCTACAAAAAGTTTGATGCTAAAGAAGATTTGAGAGCAAGGGTAATAATACGATAGAGTGCACCATATATTAGTCCATAGATGACCTTGACTATGTTTGCCCTTTTAATTGGATATTTTGATGATCAAATCCACATAACCAAATTACAGTAATAGTAAGGTTATGTGTAGTTCACCTTATTTTTATTAATATGATTTTAACTCATTTTTTTATCTAATCTGAACTACAATAATGAAAAGAACATATAATGATAATAAAAAAGAACATATATTGAAAGGGCATACAAACTCTATTAAAGAACACATTCTAAAAATAAAAGATAGATGTTATTTTTATATTGATGTCATATTCGGATTTAACTAACACATGCATGTTCTTTGTTATATCAATCAATTGTTCTTTTTTATTATAAATAAACCTGTAGATTATATATAAATACATGATCTTGAACAAAATTGTTAAATGTTCTTAATTATATCTTTGGCATGTTCTATATAAACTTTGTTTTTCAAAGTAAGTTGAAATCCCTTGTAGGGATAATTTGAAGTTGATGTCAACATAATTTAGGTTATAGGTTACGATAATAACTATAAGTTTTTAAATATAAGCATGAACTTATTTTTCTGATATGATATGATCTGGTTTTATCTTATTTGATCTAAATTTAATCTTATCTGGTTTGATGTGATCTGATATGATTTGATCTAGTCTGATCTAAGTTAATCTAATCTGATGTGGTATGACCTTGTTTGATTTTATATGATCTAAAATAAGTTAAAATAAGGTGAACTGAACATAGCCTATATAAAAGGCGAATTATTCAATCACACGCCTATCCTAGCTACCTTGGGCTGCCCAATCCATCATACTAAAAAGAGGTATATTACGAACTCAAAGATTAGTTCATCCACACCCGACTACTTAATAGTGCTTACTCTAGCACATGCTCCAAATTTGATAAAGAAACTTAGAAAAAAAATTACCCACTTAGGCTATGTTTCATTCACCTGAAATTTTCTGATCTGAACTTATCTGATCTGAACTTATTTTTTCTGATCTGAATTTATTTTTTCTGATCTGATCTGATCTGAACTGATCTGATCTGATCTGATATGATCTGATATGATCTGAATTGATCTGATTTACAAGATCTTATCTTTTATAAAATATATTATTACTATTATATTATTATTTTGTAAATCATTATTATGCAATACATTATAAGATCTTCTTTATAGTATTACTATTATATTATCATTATTATTCATATTACTATATACATTTTACATTCAAACTTTTATTATTAATAACTAGTTATTAAGCCCGGGCTATGCTCCGGGTAAGAAAAAATTTCATTTATTGATATACTCCATCCGTTTCAAAATATAAGTCGTTTAAGGTTTTTGCACATAGATTAAGAATTTAGTTAATTTTAGTTAGATTTGCATGGGTAATAAGAATTGACATTAAATATTGTATTGATAATAAAAATTAACCTATAAGTTTATCTTGATAATATAAAGTTGCATTTAATTTTACATTGGTATTGTAGAATGCCTTATATTTTGAAACAAATTTTTTTAGCTAAAATGCCTTATAATTTGAAACAGAGGGAGTAATACTTTATGACAATAACAATAAATACAACTTAGCCTAGTGATTAAGACTTTAGTATATATACTTGAGGTCTCGAAATCAAACCCTATACTATGCAATTTCTAAATTTTTAATTGTACATAAATAAAACTCCCTATGAGTAGTACTGTAGTAATCAATACTGCTCTTCAAATGGTATTATGCATACATAATTAATTTTAATGAACATGCAAATCTATTTATTTTTAAGGATGCAATAGATATGTTTAATAGCATTAACTAATTACAACACATATTTTTAATTTTGTGAAAACATGGATCACTAAGAGATGTTAGATGAGATGGTGATTCTTTGAAAACCCTTGCATAAGGTCAAGGGTTCAAGCCCAGGCTTTAGCATATTTATTTTTTAAATAATGACCACTTGACTTTATTGGTTAACGGACACGTGGCAAAATTCTAGTGGCAGGAGGAGGAGAGTGCCACGTGGCGCATCGACGTTGTTACGCACGCCTTTTAATATATATGTATAGATAATTATTATTATTATCATTATTATAAGAACAACAATAATAATTATAATCATAATTATTATTATTACTAAAAAATAATTATATAACTCAAGTCATTATTTTATAAGAGCACTTATACAATGTTTCACACTTTCCCTTAAAAAAAAGTTTCACACTTGAGAAGTCGGCAAACTCAACTCTTTTTTTCCATATAAAATAGAATAAGATATACAAACAACTATGACTTGAGCAAAAAATAAATAAATATCGTACAACTTCAAATAGCTAGAGAGATTTGAAATTCGGTAGGAAAAGGTATACCGAATCTAAATTTATAATTTGTATCTCACACTTAGCTTATTTTGAAATGTAATCCGAACTTAGTAGTTTCGTTGTCATGAATTTGAGATGTCATATTTTATATATTTCTTATTTTTGCGTCAATCTTATGTTCTTAACACGTGGCTTTTAATTTTCTATTATTTAATAACAACAAAATAACTTAATATAATAATAACAATGACATTTATAATGGTAACAACAAGATTAATAATAATTACCAATATTAATAATTAATAAGTACAACAACAATAACAATAATTCTTTTGAACAAATGTACTAACAAATAATAATACTCTCTTTGTATTTTTTTATCTTTCTCACTTAGAATCTTAACACTATTCAAAATTAGAGATAATATTTTAGATTTTTTTTAATATATAAGAAAAAATATAGTCATGTGGGGTCTTGTTTGATTCGTCTCAATAAGTACTTTATTAATATTCAATTATTATATTTTTTATTAGTATGTAGTGAAAGATATTTAATAATAATGAGTTTTTAAATATAAGCATGATATGATCTGAATTGATCTGATCTGATCAGAACTTAATTTTTCTGATCTGATCTGAACTTATTTTTTCTAATCTGATCTGATTAGATCTGAAATAAGCAAAAATAAGGTGAACTGAACATAGCCATAATCCCATCATTAACCATTTAACATAACTAAACTAGAAAAGCTCAAATTTAAACAGAAAATTATTAGACAGTAGGATTCACTGATTCACATTCCATTAACTTGCACTTTATAATATAAATCCCACTAAAGATATTAATTATCTAGAAAAACCATCATTATGATGGGGCAGAAAGTTGATGCTTGGAGATCAAAATACCATCATTATCAGCCCACAACCAATCTCCATCATGAATCAAAGCCCCAGCAAAATGAACAGAAACATGCTTCTCCCCTAAACCCTTCTTGTTAGACTTAACTGGGCTGGGCCCTATAGCCCAAACCCCAATATCACAAGCATTAATCTCATCCACATCTCTAATACATCCATACACAACAACTCCAGCCCAGCCATTATCTTGGGCTATCTGGCCCAAGTTTCCACCAAGAAGAGCACATCTCATGCTCCCACCACCATCCACCACTAAGACCTTTCCTTGGTGGGCCTTGGACTCCAGCATGGCCCGGACCAAAACGTTGTCCTCGAACACCTTAACCGTTACGACTGGCCCATTAAAGGCCTGTCTGCGGCCATAGCATCTAAAGAGTGGAAGTAGTACCTTCAGTTCTCCTGTTGTGAGGAAGCTTGAGTTTGCATCACAAATGTCTGTTGTTGCTACCATTTTTTGATGTTTTGTGTTTGTTTGTTTGGGTGGTGGGATGAGGAAGTTTTGTGGTATAATAGAGACGTAGTAGAGTAGTAATGTAGAATAGAGGAAAGAAGAGAACCACCGCAAGATGTTTATTGTTTTGTGTGCCTTTTTTCCTTATTTGATTTATTTGTTTTGTGGTTGAATGAGAGTTAGGACAAAGGGTGATGATGAACTGATGACTAACTTAAATTGCAACTTGCAGTGTGGTACATTGAAATTGAATATCCTAAATTCCTAACAATGCATTATATTGCTCCCCATTGATTAATAACTAGTTTTTAGGTCTGGGCTACGCTACGGGTACTTATATTGTTCATCTATTAATAATTTAATTTTGAAATGATTACACCATATGTCACTTGGTGTAGTGGTAAATGTATCTTAATTCTTATTAATATGTTATTTGATCCTTTGAACTTCATCTCGTAATTCGAATTTTTGACAACAACAATAAGATTTGATTAGCATCAAGAATAATTTATAACGCCGCCACATTAATTACGAAGTAGAGGACTCTAATGATCATGGTGAATTTCGAAAGGAGAGATGGAGGAAGGGAATGACTGCAAAAAAAGAAATCAAATAAGAAAAATAAACTTTATGGCTAAAAGTAGGCATTAAGTGCCACATTACTAATTGCAATACATATCTATAATTTTGTGAAAATATGAATCACTAAAAGATGTTAGATTAGATGGTAAATCTTTTGAAATCCTTACTTGACGTCAGGTGTTCGAGTCCAAACTTCAGCATATATATTTTTTAAAATAATGATCACATGACTTAATTACTAATTGCAATACATATCTATAATTTTGTGGAAACATGAATCACTAAAAGATGTTAGATTAGATGGTAAATCTTTGGAAATCCTTACTTGAGGTCAGGTGTTCGAGTCCAAGCTTCAGCATATGTATTTTTTAAAATAATGATCACATGACTTATTCTTGGTTAAGACACGTGGGAAAATTGACAGATTGAGGGTGCCACGTGGCACATAGACTTTGTATTAGAAATTTGAGGAGAGTGCCACGTGGCATCTAGGCATTCTTTCGCACGCCTTTTAATATATATGTATAGATGTAAAGATGAATTGGGTTGGGCTAGCCCAAAACTGATTTGGGAACGCTTTACCGAGCACGAGCTATGCACAAATTTTCGATCCTATTATTTGGTGTATCATTTCTATGCTACTCCCTCCGTCTCAAAATATAGTTTTCATTTTTTTTTCACGGTAATTTATGTAAGTAGAATCTAAGAGAGATAACAAAAAAAAATTTCATTTATTTAAATAAATGTTGTATGGGAAAAGATGATTTTAGGAGAGAGAATGGAGAACAATTGGTGAAAGAGCATTAATTGTAACATTTTGGTTGAATAAACAAAGGAAAAAACAAAATTCAAGAAAGCAAATAAATGACGGGATACAGTTTTTCTAGACAAATTACGAAATAAATGAAAAACTAAATATGGAATGGGAATTATATTTTGGGACACCCAAAATAGAAATGAGAATTATATTTTGAGACGGAGGGAGTATTATTTTTTATTGGTAGTTATTATTACTATTGCCTATGTCTTTATAATAAAATTTTAATAATTAAATTTTAATCAACTAATACAAATTAATGGCACACAAGTTGTATACAAAATGTTGAATAAAAAAAAGATCTAATCTTCAATATGATACGACATAACACAAAATGATTCCCAAGTATTATTATCTGGAGGTATGGCGCAACTCAACATAATCGAGATACCGCATGCGGGCTATGAGATATCATGAACAAGGCATATGTGGATTTTTTATGTTTAATTGACAAATTTTGAATTTGGGATCAACATGAGAAGTGTATAATCAACATGCTTTAATTATTTATACAAAACTCAAATATGAAATGAAATTTTTTCCTGCTAATAAAGTGATAGGTTGTCGTATACCTGTTCAAAAGATAAATTTCTAGCAAAACATACTAACAATATACTAGGGTAAGTAGGGTCGAATCCACAAAAAGAAATGATTCTTTTAATCTAGTTTGTAAGGTATGGAGAAACTAAACAAGATCACAAATTTGAGATTTAAGGTTCTAAAATAATGAAATACGAAAATCAAAATAAAAGATTTAGGCCTTAGGGTAATGATTCACCATATTTATAATTCATAATCTGTCAAAAACACCATCAATAATCCAATTAGTCTAATATGTAGAGGACAAGTTATTCCTATTGTCGAGTATTAACACTCTCAAATCAACATATACAGTATGGTCTGAAACATAATAAGGTTTGTTAATTGTAGGCAACCTTTAAGAAGTACGTACAATCGATCGATCTATGACTCGTTATTAGCAAGTTGCGATCAGATAATTGATCAGATTACAAGATTAATAAAATAACCTAATCAATTTAAAATATTAATGACTAATCAAACCTTCAATAACATTAAACAAGATTCATAGCATATAAACATGGATTTTCCTAAAACAAGACTAGTTGATGAGGAAATAAAGAATAAAAACCATATCCCAAAAAACGAAAACGTAATAAAAAGAAATCCATGAAAGAAACCGTACCGTTTAACCGTTAATTTTATCGGTTCGGTAACCGTAACATGAAAACTTTTTTTTGTTGGTACGGTAAACACACATTTAGACTGATTTTTGGGTATTTCGGTGCAATTTTCGGTTCCTATTTTTTATGAACACCCCCATGCAGTACGGTCGCGAATACATCAAATTTTCTAATTCTAGGTAAGCCCCTAAGGACTATTATCTCTCAATCTAGGACTCGTTATTAGCAAGATTAAATCAAATAATTGATAACACTGCAAGATTAAGAAAAAAACCTAATCAATTAAGCAATTAATTACAGAGATTGTGAATTGGCTTGGTTTTAAATATAGTTACAGATCTTTGACATAGTGGTTGTAGTGGATTAGAAGAAAATATAAAGGGTCCAATACAAGAAAAGGATTTCTACTCACAGCTATTCAGGTTGTTGTTTACCATATTTGGAAGGAATAATTGTCAATAATAAGTTAACTTTTGTCCCATCCGTTAAAAATAAGTTATCTCTTGATTATTTCCTAAATAAGTGTACCTCTAATACTTATCAATGTTAAACAAGTTAAATTATATATAACCTGATATTTTTCTTTCTTTTTTTGTTTTCTCTCTTATCACTTTGAAGAGTTACACATATCATTTTTAAGCGGTTAAATAAGTTAACAATAGGCAATGACTTGTTAAAAACAGATTGGTATTAAAGGTTGACTTATTCAAGGATAATCAAAAGGTTGACTTCTTTTTAGCGGACGGCCTAAAAGTTGACTTATTTATGACAATTTTTCCTATTTAGAATGCCAAATACAAATTTCTGGCACTCTAATGTAAATAGAGTTCATACAATTATAGCTAGCATAAAAACATAGTATGATACAAAGTAAAATAATATATACCAAAGAAATGTAGTACAACAAACATAGGTTGGATAGACATCTTACATGTGTTTATTTGTTCGGTGCATGTTGACAGTGTATTAGTCCTAAAACCATGTCCGTTTGGTTTGCGGCTTAATTAGGATATTTGTGTATTTCCATGTTTTGGAATTCATTATATACTTTAATATGAATGACTAATCAAATCATCAATAACATCAATCAAGATTGATAACATATAAATATAAACTTCCAACTGTAAAAATAAGACTATTCCATCATGAAATAAAGAATAAAAACTACATCTAAAAAGCAAAACGTAATTAAAAGAAATCAATAAAAATAAAGTGAAAGAAAGAACAAAACCTCAATGAATTAAATTAATGGAGTTCGTGAAAAAAAAAACTAGACCTAAAAACTAAAAAGCATGAAAATAGTCTAAAGAAAAAAAGATGAATGAAACTAAAACTAAAAAATTAATGAGAGAGTTCTCCTTTGCAAGAAATGATTCCTAATATAGATAAATAATCATAGATATCCTAATATGAATAGGAAAGTAGGTTATAGGATAAGAAAAGTCGAATTCATCATGAAATAGGCGGATTTATGATTCGCACGTATGACAACAGATTTCATCAGAAAGAGTGCTAACTTCCAAAAGGTATAACTATTTAATTAGAAGTCACATTTGGCCGTGCCAACTATCTTTCGAAATTTCTTTAGGTATAGTTTCCAAATCCACTGAAATTATTCAATTATAAGTAACACATCAAAAGTAATGGTCACGAGAACATACGCGATTCTCAACATTTTTTCTAATGATCATTTTTCACTTTTTTTCGTCAAACTCGTACTATAAGATATAACCATAATAATCCTTATCATTGTAGCTTCTTCCAAATGCTCATAGTGCTCAATCTTAGCTACTTATACTCTAAATACGTTCTCAATTTACCTGAAATTTATTAATAACACGAAAACATACCGAATAGGAGTAAAATAGCAGAAGTTAAGAATTTAATGCAATATAAACCTTAAAATGAATCTAAATGTTTTAAAGACTTGCAATATAAATGCACCTAAAAACTTTTATATAAATATGTCAGATCAGAATGCTTGGCAATTGATTTTTGGCCAATAAAACAAAAACAAAAGCCATTACAATGATGCAACTATGTAGTAGATAAAACACGAGTAAAAATGGTCTCAGTTGACGAAGTTTCTCTCCTTGAATAGCTGACGCCAACTTTTTTTTCTATTTAAAATTCAACTATTAGCAAAAGGCAGTTTCTTTATAGCAACTTTTTTTGATAGTGTTAATAGGAAGTAAGGTCGTGTTCTTTTGGACTGAACAAAAGTTAATTAAACTAAACTTATATTTCATGAATTGACTAATATTAATAATAACAAATAAAGTAATATTTGTATTATACTATCATCAATAATGATAATAAATATTAATATCAATATATATAATAATAATTACTTCATTACGTTAATATTAATAATCATTATATTAATAATAAATAATGATAATAATAATAATAATCATGAAAATATAATAATAATACTAGTATTAATAGTATTTATAATAATAATACTTTTATTAAATAATATATTTTATATTGTTAAAAAAAAGATGAACTCAATAAAAAACAATCCTTATCAATTTTTTTTTTATTTTATTAAAACATGAAGGCTTTTTATGTTGACTAGTAAGCTTTTTATCCACGAATCGCAAAGTGCAATTGAAACTTGATAGGGATTTGTTTGTACAATTATGGAACTTAATGTGTGAAAAAGCATGTTAGTCGATGGAAAATACGTAAGTATCACCGAGACAGTAGGTATTTGTTTGTATATACTACTTTCATTTTTAAATGTTATAATTTGACATTTTACACATGTTCATACATTTCACTTTGACCATCGTTTGTGATTTAATCTTTATGTGAGAAAACTATACTCATGTGGAATCTTTTTAGTTTCGTCTTAATATATAATTTTAAATATCTACTTTTTATAATTTTTACAAATACAAAACTAGAGATAGTATTGTTCAAAGTTTTGCATTGACATACATGAAAAGTGAAAGTGTATTATCTTTTAGAAAAAAAGAGGGAGCATTATCCAAGGTACGATTGTATCGTGGTACTGCTGACACATTCAAGTATTCCATATCTACAATATGCATGTATTTTAAAGCGGTCTTAGATGCTTTGGTTATATTGTTGTTTAATATCATTAAACCGCATCGTGATATATTAGATGTGTCTTCGGAAGTAGAACTAGCTTAGCTCACTCTATTGGCCTTATTTCAAGTTAAACTTTCAACAATAACAACAACAACAACAACAAAAGCAACAACAACAGCAACATCAACAACAAAAATAGCAGCAGCAACAACAACAACAACAACAACAACAATATCAACACCAGCAACAACATCAACAACAACAACAACAACAACAACAACAACAACAATAACAATATCAACACCAGCAACAACAACAACATCAACAACAGCAACAACAACAACAACAACAACAACAACAATAACAATAACAACAACAACAACATCAACATCAACAACAATAGAACAACCAGCAACATCAGCAGCAACAACAGTAACAATAGCAGCAACAACAGCAGTAGCAATAGCAGCAACAATAACATCAACAACAACATTAGCAACAACAGCAACAATGGTAGTAACAGCAGCAACAACAACAACAACAACAACAACATCAACAACAACAACAATAACAACAACAACAGCTATAACAGCAACAACAACAATAACAACCACAACAACAACAGCAGCAACAACAACAACAACAACATTATCATCAACAACAACAACAACAGTAACAACAACGGGAACAACATCAACCTCAACAGCAACAACAACAACAATAACAACAGCATCAACAGCAATAGCAACAACAGCAACAAGAACAACAACATCAATAGCAGAAACCACAACAACAACAACAACAACAACAACAACAACAACAACAACAACATCAACAACAACATCTACAACAGCAGCAGCAGCAACAGCAACAACATCAGCAGCAATAACAGCAACAACAACAACAATAGTAGCCACGACGACAACTACAACAATAACAACAGCAACAACAACAATAGTAACAACAACAACAATAACAATAACAAAAACAGCAACAACAACAGCACCACCACCACCAACAACAAAAATAACAACAGCAGCAGCAACAACAACAACAACAACAACAACAACAACAACAACAGCAACAACAACAACAACAACAACAACAACAACAACAACAACAACAACAACATCAACAATAACAACAACAACAACAACACCAACAACAACAACAGCAACAACAACAACTACAACAATAACAACAACAGCAACATCAACAACAGCAACAACAACAACAACAGCAACAACAACAACAGCTACAACAACAATAGCAGCAATAACAACAACATCAACATCATCAACAACAACAACAACAGCAACAACATCAACAACAACATCATCAACAACAACATCAACATCACAACAACAACAACAACAACAACAACAGCAACAACAACAACAACAACAACAACAACAACAACAACAACAACAACAACAACAACATCAACAATAGCAACATCAACAATAGCAACATCATCAACAACAACATCAACAACAACAATTACAACTACAACAACAACAGGAACAACATTAACAACAACAACAACAGCAGCAACAACAACAACATCAAGAACATCATCAACAACAACAGCAACAACAACAGCAGAAACAACAGCAACATCAACAATAGCAACAACAATAACAACAGCAGCAACAACAACAACAACAACAACAACACCAACAACAACAACAACAACAATAACAACAATAACAACAATAACAACAATATCAATAGCAACAACAACAACAACAACAATAATAACAACTACAGCAGCAAGAATAACAACAACAACAAGAACAGCAACAACAACAACAACAACAACAACAACAACAACAACGGTAACAACAACATCATCAACAACAACAACAACAACAACAACAATAACAACAATAACAACAACAACAACAACAATAACAACAACATCAACAACAGCAGCAACAACAATAACAACAACAATAGCAACAACAACAACAACAACAACAACAACAACAACAACAACAAAACAACAACAAAATCTGGAAATTTCAGGTCCGGCCCGCCATTTCCCCAATCCCCCGGGCCGAGCCCGTGAACAAGCCCGACCCGGCCCAGGTATAACCACAAACTATAGGACAACCATTGGTTATTCTATAAGAGTTGACACATTAAGGAAGGGGTGAACGAACTCACCGGTGATAGTTTATCAGTCACGAAAGATAACAACATGTTAATGGAGTATTCTAGGAATAGCGTGGTTATAACTGGAATTATTCAAAATAACTTATAGATGTGTTTATTTTTAGTGGATCACCAATAGTAGTGGAATAAAATGCAAGGGATGCGGTCAAAACAATCCTAAAGGCTGTGTTTTTGGCACGCAACCCTTGCCGTAGCAGCCCTTCGGCAAAAATAACAACAGCAACACGCAACCACTGGAGGTCTTCACGACAACCATAAGAAATTGATGGCATTTCTTGTCTTCCCTCATTTTGATGATGTTATTGCTAGAATTTATCGAAAATCAATTTTTAAAATTTTCTCATATTTCGCTAGATCGAGAAAAGAAATTGAAGATAAAAACATGAGAAAAACTGTGATTTATGTTAAATATGAGTTTAATTTACCTCTGAAAATCTTCTGGTTATCACAAACATAAGCAAACTGCAATTTATGCGAGGATCCGACGAGACGAGGGAGGAGGTGCTGTGGTGGTTCGAAACGAGGGAGGAGGAGGCAGTGGTGGTTCGAAACGAGGGAGGAGAGTGTGTGGTGGACAGACGAGAGAGGAGAGTATGTACTTGGCTTTGGTGCTGCAGCGTAGGACGGTGGCGATGGATAGACGAGGGAGGAGAGTGTGTACTAGGTTTGGTGCAGCAGCGGCGATGAAAAGACGAGGGAGGAGAGTGTGTACTGGACTTTGGTGCAGCATTGATAATGGACAGACGAGGGGGGAGAGAGAAAGCCGGCGAAGTTTTCAGGCGGCGAACATTGAACAAGCAGAGCCTTAGAGGAGAAAAGGGGAGAAAGAATAATGAGGGAAGGAGATTGTCAGAGAGGATAGAGAAATAATGAGGAAACCATAGCAACTTAAAATAACTCATTGGGCGCGCGATTGAATTTCAAATAAAATTATTTTTTTAAAAAAGCCCATAAAGGGCTGAGGTTAGCCCAAAAACCGCAGCCCTTTATACTTATAAGGCTGCGGTTTTCTATTAACCGAAACCCTTTATTACTTATAGGGCTACGGTTTTCGACTAACCGCAACCCTTCACTAAAAGGGTTGCGGTTTTTGTATTGACCGCAACCGTTAGTATACGAAGGGCTGCAGTTTTTGGACTAACCGTATCTCTTAAGTATTAAGGGATGCGTTTTTCAAAAAATGCAGCCTTTGCATCGCAGCCCTTGCATTTTTTTTCCACTAGTGTTAATTAAACATTGTTTAGGGAAACAACTTATGTTGTTAAACAATGTTCAGGTACATAATTTATGTAGTTATATAGTTAAAAAATGATATAATATAAACAATGGCTTTTTTTCCTCATGAAAAAATGGATAAGAAACGACATATGACTGATAGATGTTTAGAGCGGGAGTTAATGTGTATACAACATACTAATTCTATTAATATATATTCCTGATCTTTAGTGATGTTTTCTTAACTTGACCTCCCAACAATCATGGTGTCACTCCAAACACTTTATTGAATAAAACTCCCGAGAATAGCTATAATAAGGAGTATATATAATTTGTAGACAATATATAACTGCTCAACAAAGTTGATATGTGTTGCTCTAAGAAAATGAATTGAATTAGTGAATATATTTAAAGAAAGCAAATATGGAGCTGCTTAAAAATTTATTTGAATTACAACAAATTCTGCTTTCGTGGATATATTATTTATATGTAGACCACTTTTTTGTTTTCAATTGAATTAGTGAATATCTTTAAAGATATATTAGTAAATATATAGCTGATTTGAATTACAACAAATTCTTCTTTCATATGTATATATTATTCATATGTACACCACCTTTATTTTTTGTTTTCATTTATACATGGATGATAATAATCATTGAACTTTCATGAATATAATTACTTAGTTAGCAAAAAAAAAAAAAAAAAAAAAAAAAGAAAGAGATAATGATTACACATACTCCCTCCGTTTCCTAAAGATATTCCCTCTTTCCGTTTAAGTGCGTTTCCAAAAGATCTTCCCTCTTTCCGTTTAAGTGCGTTTTCAAAAGATCTTCCCTCTTTTACTTTATTTCTTATTTGAAATTTTTTCCCTTTTTTACCCTCTCATGTCCCTATCATATGGTCCACCATTACATTATTAATTCAATTTTACTCCCTTTCTCTCTCCTACTCTAACCCCTTTTTATTTGTTTATTAATCTTAACCCCTTTCTCTCTCCTACTTTACCCACCCCACACCCCACACAACTTGATTCTCATTTGTATTTGTAGTAACAGTAACAAGGAAGATATTTAGGAAACGGAAGTAGTATGTAAGATGGCACGAGTATATTATACTTATAAATAATTTCATCATGTAAAAAAAAAATAAGAAATATTTTCTTTTTGAAAAAAGATCGAATGAGAGTTAGATTTATAGTTTTCGATAACAGATATTATGCTCTTAATTTATGAGAACATAAAATTATAATATGCGAAATCTTATTAGTCAAAATATAGCATAAAAGGACGAAAATCTATACATTTTCGATTTTGTGCTAAACCTATGAGATATTTATGGTAGTGAATATAATATTGACATGCACATCATAGTAGAATTACTAGATTATCAAAGAACAAATCAATTAGCATACATCAAGGACAATATTATAGACAAGGAGTTATGCACATCATTGATTCAGATTTACAACTACAATTAAAGCAAATTTGTCACGACACTTTTTTTAAAAAAATAAATAAATATCGGATGTAAATCATTATTCATAGAATGTGAATTTACATGAAAATTTCACAATAGAAAAATGTACAAAATGAATCAAGTGACGATATAAGACAAAGGATCAATGTAGCCAAAACAAAGGAAATTAATTTATTAGTTTCTGAATATTCATAGATCGTGAATTTACTTGAAAGAATTTCAATATAAAAATATAGAAAAAAATAATATCAAGTGACGACATAAAAGAGAGAATCAATCTAGTTAAAACAAAGGAAATTTTTATAGATTAGTTTGTGAATATCAAATATGTCTTAGTACTTACGTAAACAGTATAATGTTAGTGTATAAAGATTAGTGAATTTTTTTTCTAAGACGTATATGTTACGTGTACAATTGATTCACGTGTGGGTGAAGCACAATTTTAATATTTCTTGCGAAACAGATAGTCTTGAAATGTTACTCATAGATGAAGATGTAATATTTCCTATTGGACGAATTTTTATACTTCCTCCGTTTTTTTTAGATGTTACACTTTCAAAAATTGTGGTTTTCTAGGCAAAAATTGGAGGAGTGATTAGGAGAGAATAAGTATAGGGGATTAAAGTGGGGACCATTGCACATGGGGGTTTAAGGGAAGGGAGGAGAGAGAAAAGAGGGACCACTAGTTGGTTCCCTCCCAAATTATACTCGGCTGAGGAGAGAGAAAAGTGGGGGAGCCAATTTTTTTTGGCACCAAATTATTTTCCCTCCAAAATTTTCATAAAACTGGAAATTTACAAAAAATTTAAATTACCCAATTTCAAAGTTACTTTAAGCCTACCATTACCATACTCTATCCTCTATATAAACCCCCAACATTAAATGGGGGCTTATTTCCCAAAATGAGGAGAGAGAAAATATTGTTTAGCACCATGGTTTAGTTTTCTTACAAAAATCATATTGTTTCCACAACACTGCACACACATTGCACATGACCAATTACAAAAAAAATCCTACTAAATTAAGAACTGAAGTTTTCCACAAAAAACTTCAAACTTCAGTCTTCAAAAAATCTTCTCCAGCTTAATCAGATTGGGTCAGCAGATGAGGGAGGAGCAGGGATGTTTGGCCTTCAAGAGTTGCTGGAAATTGAAGGCATGGAGGATGAGTTGCTAATGCATGAGATGTGGACACATTACAACAGTGATGATGACATAGAGGATGATGATGATGCAGGTACAACAGCAGCAGATGTCATTGAAGCAGACTTACAAAATCAGCAGGGTAACCCACAACGACAAAACATAGAAATAGAAAACAATGTAAGTTCATCAACCCAAAAACCACATTTAACTTTAACAAAAAGAAGAATGTTGGTTGATGACCTACTTACCTCTGAAATAAATGGTAAATTTCCATGGGGTTTAAAAACAGAAATAGCAAAAAGCATGGCATAAGATAGGATGACATTAGATAGGATATGGAAAGATGCAAAAAAACAGAGAGAAAGTGGGCATGCCATAGATGTGAGAAACAAAAAAGCAGGAAGATGTGGTAGGAAGCTTAAAGTTTATGATGACAAATGGCTTCAGTCAGTCCCACTTAATCTGAGGACAAGTATAAGGGCATTTGGTGGATATCTTAAAATCCCCCCTCCACTGTTTACAGTCTACTGAAACGGGGCAAGCTGAATGTCACACTAGCAGTACCCACCCAAAACTGACAGAAGACCATAAGATTCAAAGAATGAAGTGGGTGTTACAACACATATTACCAACAACAAGGACACAACCACCAAAATTTGTTGACATGCAAAATGTTGTTCACATAGATGAGAAGTGGTTTTATTTAAGTCCAGACATGAGGAGGTTTTACTTGCTTCCTGCTGAAGATGACCCTTATAGTTGTTGTCAGTCCAAGAGATTTAAGATAAAGCCATGTCCATGTGTGTCACATCTAGACCTATTAAGGACAGTGAGGGAAGGATGATACATGATGGAAAATTTGGTATCTACCCTTTTGTTGAGTATGCAAGAGCTAAATATTCAACTAAAAACAGAAGGGCAGGTACTTTGTTGACAAAGGCAATTGAAAGTGTTACACTACCAGTTATAAGGGACATGATAGTTAACACTATCATACCTGCCATCATGAGGAATTGGCCAGAAGGTGTGTCCAAAGAAATCTACATACAACAAGACAATGCTAGACCTCACATTCATGCATCAGACCCATAATTTATAGCAGCAGCAACTCAGAATGGATTCAATATCCAACTCATCAATCAACCACCTCAGTCCACTGACTTAAAAATGTGCTAGACTTGGGGTTTTTTAGAGCAATTCAAGCACTACAATATCAATCATTTCCTAAGAATCTAGATGAACTGATTTTAAGAGTGCAGGACTGTTATGATTTCTTTGACCCAGAAGTTTGAAGTACACTTGGTTGCAATTACAATATGTTATGGTAGAAATACTAAAGTGCAAAGGGGGGAACAATTTCAAGAATCCACACCATGCAAAAGAAAGTTAGAGAGACGGGATTACTTCCAGAAAATGTGGAAGCGGACCAAGCTTGATAGATGAGGCAGTTACTATTGAATGAGAGGTTTGTGAATGTAGGAGAACATTTGACTACTTAGATGCACATCAAGAGTAGAATGGCAGAAGATGTGGCAACTTATTTTTGAACATAACTAAATTGTGTATGAAGGAAAAGAACGGGGAGCAACTTTTTGGTATATATCTAGTATAGAAGAAGATGAAGGATCTACTTGCACAAATACACAGGTATACTATTTACAAGACTTTTTGTTAAAGATTATGGACAAGATGAAGCAACACTTCTAAGCAAACCAGGAAGTTTTTTTTTGGGGGGGGGGGTTCTTGTTTACTTATTAGACTGTTTTGTACATGTTGAAGGACTGGTTTGTATAAGCAGTGATGCAAGATTTAATGAAGTTAAGCATTTATGGTTATTTTTATTCTTTTGCATGTCAACAAGTTTAAAGTAAGATGTGTGTTTTTATAAATCCATCAGGGTAATTCAATGGCTCATTGAGGAAGCAATGGATGATTTAAAACCTCAACTTTTGGTTTAACACCAATAAGGAGCAAATCATCTATTGCTCTTCAAGCCCAATGTATGAGTCCCTTCATCATCTGGATTTTAATTTTTTAAAGAATTGTGGGACTCAAGGGGGGAAGCAAGAGGGACTCATTGTGTAAACAGTGGGGAACTTACTTAACTCAGCACCCAAAACAGAAGGCAACCAAAAACACAAGCCAACCAAAAACAGAAGTACATCATTAGCCATTTGTTCATCCTCAAACCTCCAATCCAAACCAACACCCATAGGCTTCCCAAAAAAACAAGGCAACCAAATACACAAGCCAACCAAAAACAGAACCCAACCAAAAATAGAAGCCAACCAAAAACAGAAGCCAACCACAAAATTCATAGGCAACCAAAAACAGAACCCAATCATATACCAACATCACTATACCATATCCCAAAAAATTCATAGGCAACCAAATACACAAGCCAACCAAAAACAGAACTCAACCAAAAACAGAACTGAACCAAAAAATTCATAGGCAACCAAAAACAGCCAACCAAAAAATTCATAGGCAACCAATAATAGCCAACAACAAACCCATAGGCAACCATAAACAGAACCCAACCAAAAAATTCATAGGCAACCAAAAACAGACCCCAACCAAAAAATTCATAGGCAACCAAATACACAAGCCAAGCAAAAACAGAACCCAACCAAAAAATTCATAGGCAACCAAAAATAGCCAACCCACAAAATTCATAGGCAACCAATAATAGCCAACAACAAACCCATAGGCAACCATAAACATAAGGCAACGAAAAACAGAAGGCAATTAAAAGAGTTAGGATGATAGAATCTCAGGGAGTCAAAGCACTCTCCTTTCTCCTGATAAGGAAGCAATGAGAATCAGGATTAAGTTCTGAACTTGTGCAGGGACTCATTGGAATTTCAAGCTCACCCTCACCATCCTCAGCCTCCTCATCATCCAACAGTTCTTCAACCACATCGAAGACCTTGAACCCCCCATCAGACTCCACATACATTGCATAAAATGTGCCTTCATCGCCATAGAAGTTGAAGGCCGTAGAACTGCAACCCACACACTGACATTTCCCCTTCCTATTAGACCCCACAATTTCCTTCTCCTTCCCCTTCTCCTTCTCCTTCTCCTTCTCCTTTACCTCTTGAACCTTACCATTTTTTCCAACTGTGTAAAAACACGGATCCCTTAACGCGCAAATGATCTCATGGGTAGAACGCACCATTTCCTTACCTTTTTTCCCATCCCCTTCTTCCTCAACCCTCGATCTAGGCCTCAACCTTTGTGAAATTGGTCTGAGGTCCAAGATTTGCTCATTTTGGGGACTCATTTTTTGAGGGTTGGAAGAAGAAGAGGGACGGAATTCCCTTGGTAACCCCGTAACCAGGTAAAACTCATCAACCACCACACCTAAAGCCTTGAAGGCAAAAGGGTGAAGCAACTGCTTTGCGTCTCCACTGTAAAAAAGCCTCCTTGGCCAAGGAGACCCAGACTTAAATGCATGCATCAACTCGCGAATGGAATCAGACTCATCAGCGTCGTCAGTTTGGAACAAGGCGTCAACAAGGGGTTGGAAATTAGGCACATAAGTTTTCGACATTTTTTTAGGGTTTTTTTAAAAGAAGAAACAAGATCTAGGGTTTTTGAGCACTTGAAGATGAAATACAAAGAAAACAGTGAGGATTTCAAGAGAAGAATGGAGAATTCGAAAGTTTAAAGGGGAGATTTGAAGAGGAAGTGAAGAAATTTAGAGAGAGAAACTGATGTTCAGTAGAGAGAGGAAGAGAAGATCAGAAGAGGAGAAATGAAAGTGGAAAGAGAGAAGATGAAGTTTTGAGGGAGAGAGAGAAGTTCGTAGTTTTAGGGTTAGGGAATTGGGGGGGTTGGGGAATTGGGGAAGAACTTTAATGGGGGGGGGATGAATCAGTGTGAATCAGTTGGGGGGGGGTTTGAATCTCTTAAATGATCATGGGGAAGATGGAAAGGTAGTTGGGGGGATTTAATTTTGGTGGGAATGGTTAAAATCTGATTAGATTAGATAGTGATTTAATAGGGTAGATTAAGAGAGTTTTAATTTATATATGGGTAGTTAGTAAGGGTAAGATGGACATTTCACTAGGCAAAAGTTACTAAAAAAGGAAAAAAAAAAGTGTAACATCTATTTACAAACATGCAATTTTAGGAAAGTGTAACATCTAAAAAAAAAACGGAGGCAGTATATATCATTGTTCAAACAAAATATTTACTACATACCAATATTATTTTCTTCATGAAATATGATTATCTTTGATTTTTCAAGCAAATGGTATAGTTGCCTTTGTCTCGATGATTATAGAAGGGAGACTAAGAGAAATATCAAATTTGGTTACATCAAACATTGGTTAAGAAGAAGCTATCCGGGATGAGTTTAAAATAACTATGAAATACTTATCTAAGATGAAAAGATGTGGAGGATTATGACTTCTTCAATATGGGTTCAATGAGAAGAATAAACAAGATCATACGCGATTACATTTTTCTTATTTATTGGAAAATGTTCAAATAATTTCTTTACGTATTAATAGTGTTAAAATTGGAAATAAAAAGTTCTTTGGGGATATGAGGGAGTAACAGTTAAAAGAAAAGTCTTTATAATCCTATCATTTGTTATGTATGTGAAATGTTCTTAAAGAAGTTTAATTTGTCCTTTATCCCTCTATTGTTATTTTGTAGTTTTATATTTATTAATTTGTAATTAGATTTAGACTTAAATTTGTTTCTTTATTAAGATGCCACTTAAATTTTGAGCTAGACGAAATCTTACCTAATAATAAGATACAGTGGAAATTACATATTTGATCCACTTAATGTCTAAATAAGTTAATAGTAGTCATAAATTTGGGAAGTAAGATATTGACGTTACAAATTAAACGGGTATATAGGTTATAAAGAGGATTTGGTAAATATTTATATGTTAAATATTAGCCATGATTTCAGGACATGTATCAACATAAAAAGGAAAATAATACTTAACTACGAGGAACATAATAAATATACAAAAACAAAAAAAATATTATGCACTCATAACTATATAATGTGTGATCATCGTTTTCTAAAAAAAAAAAAGATAATGTGTGATAATAGGTGTGTTAATAGACGTGATTATTTCCCAATATTACATAATCAAAATATATATCACAAATCAATAATTAGCATATTAGTCTATGATTAGCTTGCATCTAAGGAGCTAAATGCATGATTCTTTACCCATCATTATTTTAAAGGACAACTAAGATTAGCTTTATGATCAGAACGTCAAACTGCCATCCAAGGAGTCATACAAATTTTCTTTAAGGAACTTTTCGTATTATACTTGACTAACTTTTAGACTCGTGCATGTTGTACGTGAGATTTGTATCATATCTATTCAATAACTTATCATAATTTTCTTAATTCATAGTGTATATAATCATAGATAATTAATGTAATATCAAAGACAAGAAAGTAAGGCACATATTATAAGGTACACCTTGGAGTATATAGAACTAATGAAATTGCTGACATGGAATGAACAAGTATTGTCTCGCTTGCCAGGTGAAGATTGAATATATCTAATTAAGTTCATATGCAATTTCAGTCGAGGAAGGGAATTTCGGAGTTCATGTGATACTCTACTGAATTCGAATACAAATATGTAAGACATTGCCAAATCATAATATAAGATTGAAGGTAGGGGAACCGGTGATGCTCCTAAGAAAAATATCGACCAGACTTCTAGGCTATGTAATGGTACCAGGTTAGTCATCAAGCATCTTGCCGATCGTATTTTTTAGGCTATTGTTGTATTCGACAGTAATGTTTGGCAAAAAAATTTCATTCCTAGGATGACACTTACAAGTTACACCCTCATACGGGACAAAGTTCCTGATCAAATTCCAGAGAAGGCAGTTTCCATTAGTTGTATGCTTTGCAATAACGATAAATAAAAGCCAAGGATAGTGTCTAGCTTACGTAGGTTTATATCTCCCTCGGCTTGAATTTAGCCACGGATAATTTTATATATCTGTATCAAGAGTTACAAGAAAAAAGGGTTTGAAAATTTTAATCCGTGATAAAGAGTGTGAGAACTCAAATGCTACCATAAATATAGTGTATAAGGAATTATTTCAGAATGTGTAATAAATATTATGAAAACTTTGAATTCATGTGTTTCGTTTTTCTTTCAATGTATTCATATAGTCACTCAAGTTGTCTTATCACCTACTTTGTTGTATAGTATACGATAACTCTAATTTCTTTACAATTATATGTGACTTTGTTGGTTTTATTTATGTCACATTCATACTATTTAAACTTAAATGAACGCAAATAATTAGCATCCCGTGCATTTCTGCACGGGTTTTAAACTAGTAATAATATAGATAAGCTGGACGGAATTGAAGTTTTTTGAACTGATCTAACCAAATTTTCCATTAAATTAGTAAAAGAGAGAAGGCCTAAAGATTGAATTGTGGCCCCGTAAAAAAAAAAAGGATCGAACTGTGCCATGTAATATTTAGGGATGGCAACGGGTCGAACATGAAACGAATTATGCATAATCCGACTCCGACCCTACAAGAAGTCGAATTTTAAATCTGCTCCGACTACGACTCCTACATTCGACTCCAAATTTCCGACTCCGATCCGACTTCAAATCCGAACATCCAACTTCGACTCCGATCTAACTTTCACCCCATTTTTCTTAATAGAAAAATCTTGTATAATAATAATCTAATTAATACTATTTCTTTTAATAATCATATGGAAATCTTATATAGTACAAATAGTTTAAACATTACTATTATTTTTGACAATCATTTCTTCAATGGCAAAATCTTATGTGATACAATTGCCTCAAAGTCACAGTCATATTATACATACTTAATGGCTAATGCATTAATATAAATAAATAAAATTGATTCATTGTCTTAAAGTCGGAGTCAAATTCGGATTTCATGTTTTTTATGTGATCCGACTCCTACGCTCCTCCGACTCATATCGGACTTTTTAAACGGAATTGGATGCGGATTTTTTTGTCGGAGTCGGCTCGGATTTTTTTGTCGGAGTCGGCTCAGATTTTTTTCATTCCGATGATAACGGACTAAAATCGGATTCGGCCTGTACTACCATCGCTAGTAATATTGTTTTGAAGGAGAGATAATATTACTTGCTGAGTTGCTGGTCCATAAAAGAAAAGTACAAAGGTAGTAATGTTGTTTTGACGGAGAGATAATATTACTTGGTGGTCCATAAAAGAAAAGTACAAAGGTGAGTATGACATGCATGACTGATGTTAGGGGTAGATTTGAACTTGAAAATTGATGAACATTGAACCCAATACATTTTTCTTAACCACTAAGTCAAATAACCAAAGTATACTAGTAACGACATATAGGCATTTTTTTCTGAGTTGTAGATAAAAAGGCGCATGCATGTTTGGCTATTCATTTACTTTGGACAAAAAAGAACAGAAATAATGGAAGGTGCCAAGGAATCTATATCCCACTTCACTTCTACTATAGCACACAAAATAGGCGGCTTCTTGCATATTCTCCGACTACCTAAGTCTCTAACAGTGCCTATTATTATATTAAGTTGTCTTCTATTTCTTCTCTTATGTTGTTGTTGTTGCAGCAGAAAAGAAAGATCTCCTAGGATGATGATGATCAAGGTACCTGGCTGAAAACAACACTTATCTCAACTATACGACTGATTAATATCAAATTATCAATCGATGTTACTATAGTTTTTTAAAGTTATTATGCCAAGGTTTGATGCGATTTTTGAAGTTAGTTTCTTCAATATATAGCATATCCATAATTCTTTTTGTAGCTAGAAGTGGCACTTTTATATTCTTCTCCTTCTCCTTCTTCTTTGTTGTTGTTTCTTTTATATTTAATTTTCCTTGTATGTTTGGGTTTTGTTTATGGATTTGTATTTCTCAAATAGCTAAGACAATCTGTTCTTTTTGGTAAGGTATACTTTACAAGGTTATTGTGCGGTTGTGCCTAACATTATGTACAAACGGTATATACTTTATTTCTGTTTGCTAAATTATGGTTTACTATTTGATTTCAAATGAGAACATCTATATTGAGCTTAAGCATCCTACATAGGATATTTCAATGGTGAGACTAAATGTTTTTAGTAGAACTGTTCGAGGGTTGGGTGGTGCGGTTTGGGATATAATCCAAACCAAACCGCAAATATACGGTTTTTCATTTTCCAAACCGCAACAACATGGATTCGAGTCGTGCCCAAATCCCGTGAGCAGTGTCGTCTTTAAGAAGGATAGCATGGAGAAGGTCAGTAGATATAGTTCTGTAAATCCACTGAAGAATCGCAGCATCGAGGCGCTTCCATAGAGGAAGGTCAGCGGCCTTCAACTTCTCATATGCGGTTACCTCCGAAGCCTTCGTTGGAGGGATAATATGGTGTTGGAGGTCGTGTACCCTAACCAAAACTTTGCAGATAGCAGCCCAAGAATGATAAATGCCATGCTCAACATCCAACGTGACGGGAACGAGAGATTTGACGTTGGTAATAGTCAAGGCGGATGGAACTTGGTAGAGTCAAGCATGGTGCAGCGGAAGAAGATGAAGAGAAGGAGAAGTGGGTCGAGAGGTTAGGGAAGCATAGGTCGAAACACTAATCTGATACCATGAAAGAGTTTGAATGCTTTCCTTTTCTCATTGATCTCGTTGATGTATATACACAATTACAAGAGAATATTTATGCTAGTAATTAGGAAACTGATGAGCTATAAACTAGGAAGGAAATATACACTCAACAACTAAGCTATATACAAATCAAAATATATGGAGCATATATTCTAATAGCATAAAAGATTTTGAATGCTTGTCTTTTCTCATAGATCTCGTTGATATATATACACAATTACAAGAGAATATTTAGGCTAGTAATTAAGAAACTAATGCGAGCTATAAACTAGGAAGGAAATATACACTCAACAACTAAGCTATATACAAATCAGAATATATGGAGCATATATTCTAACATGTTCCACCATTTACAATAGATAAGAAACACTTGTACATGATTCCTTTGTTCTTACGTGTTCTCTTCGACATAAACAGCTGAACTAAACTGAACTGAAATGAACTGAGCTAAATTGAACTGAACTGAACTAAATTGAACTGAACTGAAATGAATAGTGATATGTGAGAATGAAAGTATTGTCCAGAGCTAAACTGAACTAATTGAATTGAACTAAACTAAACTAAACTGAAAATAAGTTGGGGAGAACAGGTCCTAAGTATAATTTGCAAAGCCTCCACATATAATTTCTTTTGCTCTAGCACGCTATTGCTTCATTCTGCAGAGTAGTTATATCGAGTTATCTTTGGGAATATGTAGAACTACTCATGATAAATTCAACTGCATTAATTGCGAAAAGTTAAGGCAAATAATATGCCCGATATAGTCATTGATCAGAGGATTTTCTTCCCCTGAAAAGGTGTTACATTTTCAATAAGGAGAAATTGACCATAATAATCATAACTATGTTATATATTTTTTCTATAATCTAAATCGTAGGTTATTTTAGAATAATTTCAATTATTAGGAGTGTCTTTCCAAAATTAAACTGATGACCTAACTGATTTAATTGGTATATGAGCCACGTGGCATATTGTAACTTATTATATATTTTTTAAATCTCCCTTCTATTTTCAATTGCCAAAGCAAAAGAGCTTTCGTTCTACTCTCCCTCCTAGTAGCTTGTGTCGAATGAGAAAGATTTAGAATATGTATAATTTGTATAACTAAATTGGGATAGATGTATATCTTGGTCAAGAATTGCCCTTGATCACTTTCTTAACTATAGCTTAGTTTCCTAATACTTCTATATTATTATATATTGTATCATGGTTTAATGAGAAGGCAGTCAATTATTTTATTATATGGTATCAGCCGCCACTAGGTTCTTTTTCCCTCAAATCAGTCGTATAATCATCTTCTCCCTCTTCTTTTATTTTCGTTCTTGTACATAGGGATGGCAATGGGGCGTGTCAAGTAGGAGACCCGCCCAATCCCCTTGATGGGGATGGGGATTAAAATCGCACCCGTAATGGGTGGTGGAGCGTGTGTGGATTTTATGCTATACTCGGCCTATCCCCGCCTGCCCCACATATTTATTATTAAACTTCTATTTACATACTTGCAAAACATTAATATGTGGGTATGACGCGGGTACGAAGTGGGTGTGAGTACCCATGCGAGTGGTGGTGCGGGTATGAATGAGTACGAAACGGGTGCAGGTACCCATGCGGGTGGTGGGGTGGGGTACGAAGTGGGTGTGAGTACCCATGCGGGTGGTGCGGGTACCGATCCGAAAATGGGCGGGTTTTGGGCAAGAACTTTCGGCCCTCGATTGGGCCCTGCCCGATTTTTTGGGAAAATAACCCGGGCCATAGACAACATAAATATGAAAAACTAGGCTAATTTTTAGCCCGTTCCCGAAAAGTTTGTATGGCCAGCTATTCCCATCATTCTGTATCTTGAATCTGGACAAATATTGCTCTGATACCACATTATAAGGTAATTATCTACAAATATTGTAGCTGTCCATTTCTCTTTTTCTCCCTTCTCTCTCTAAAATTCACTTGTCCTTCATTGATGGTGGTAAGTAGGGGTGTTCATGGGTGGTTAACCATACCGAATTTTTTTTTGAGCGGTAGCCGTAAGTATCAGTTCACCATATTTGCGAAACCATAACCGTTCAAACTGGTAACCGCATGAATGGTTAACCAGTTTTTCGGTATGGTTTTCTAGTTAATCATTAACCGTTACTTAAGGTTTATCAAATTATTTTACTAATTTTATATATTAGATTTCAAATTTTTCTCAACATAAATAATATACCACTAATACCAAGACTCTCTATAGAAGACAATCATCTCTAAAAACCTTCCACACCATACAATACAATGAATACATATCTTAAAACTCAAAGAAAAAACAAGCTCAAAAATCTAAACTATTACAAGTTAGTAGTTCACAATCATCTCTAAACTATGGTAGAGAGTAGTTAATACTTACAGTCATCTTCGAAACAGAAAAGCAGCTGCAAATGCACAAACTTACATAGTCGACCAAAACTGCTAGTATTAAGATTTGAAAACATATATCAAATTCCTACTTCAAGGAACAAACCAAACCCCAGTTACTCCTAATCCCCCCCCCCCCCCCCCCCTGAAATACACATTTAAATCCTAGTTTGTTTAAGCTCTCCAGCAGATAATGAACTTCACAGTGAGTGCACATAGGCATTTCTTAGTCTCCCGCCATAAAGAATTGAATAAACATAAAATAAAATAAATTTACCCAATTTTTCGGTTAACTGTTTTATAAAAAAATCATAATCGTAACTGTACCGTTTACCGTAATTTTTACCGATTTGGTAACCGAACCATTTACTCCCAAATTTTCCGGTTCGATAACCGCCCAATATGACCGGGTTTCTGGTTTTTCGATAACTATTTTTATTTTCGTTCAATGTCCGCAAGGATATTAAATAAGGGCGTTCCTATGTAGGCTGTTGCAATGGCTGTTGTAGCTACTGATGGCAACTGCTTTTCTTACTAGCACTGAAACTCACTCGACTGTCGAGCGCCTTGCCTCGATTGCATTTGTATTTTTAATTTTCATTAATAATAATCCTCTTTTCTCTCTTTGTGGGAGGAGTTTTTACCCAACTATTGGATTATTTGTCTCCATCCTTAAGAATTTGGAGTTTAATTTATACTTATCTCTTAAAGTTTGGTTCTTGTAGTTTGTTGCAAAGACATAGTTCATTAATAGTTAATCGTACAAAATTGCAATTACTATCGAGTTTTCGTAGCCTACATAGACAAATTCAAAATCCAATGAAAGGATTCCTTCTCAAAACTATGTCATAATGATAGACACACTTATAGATTGTTGCATGATTAAGCAAACAAACAGGGGCTATGCTACATTATCAAATTTGGTTCATTATTATCATATTTATACCGAAGAAGAATTTTGTTTAATCAAGTTATATTGTGTTTCGTTTTTCCTTAATATCGATTTTAGATATCTTTGGCTTTCAATTATTAGCAATACCTCAATTTCCTTTTAATCTACCCAATTCATACTTTGACATTGTTCACCTATTATACTTTGATTTGACCATTGAGTTGTAGTTTATAGACAAAACAATCACATATGCCAGAACTATGTTTTGCCAAAAAGAAAATGAGGCCAAACTTAAATGAACGGAGGGAGTAATCAATAAAGACATAAAGTAGCCGAGTCTGTAAAACAGACCAATTATTCCAGAACTATATATTGCTCAAAAAGAAAATTTATAAAAAAAGACAAAATGGGTTAAAAAAAATATACTTATTGTAGGGAAACGCTACATACATATGCAAAACTGTAGTATAGCGTTTCCTACAATAAACCAAATTAGTTCACGAAATTCCCACAATCACTCTAAATTTACATTTTGCGGCGGATACAAACTCTTTCAGCCACCCAAATTAACCAGAGTTTTCCTATAATCAATTTATTGTCACTTTTCTTGTACCCAGTCAACCCATAATCACTTTTCCGACTCCCGTATTATAGCAATGTTAATCATCCATTATGTCGATCAACATAATGGACAAAGTGAATGTTTCAGGCTCAAAATAATACCTCATTAAAAGTTAGAGTTACTTTTATCTTCTTCTCTTACGACCTTTTCCAAGCTGCCCGGACTTGAAAGTATGTTCTTGCTCTTGAAGAAAAGCTTTCGCCTTACCGTACTTTTCTGCTCTCTCCTCCTCTAATCTTTGCTTCTCTTTCTCCTTCACCTCTTGGAGGAAGTAGTTATCTTTCCTCAGCTCACGAACAGCTCCCCTCGCTTCTTTCCTTAAAAGTTTCTTCATCTTTCTATTCTCAGCCCGGATACGATCAGGATCATAATCTCTACCCTTTACAAAACTGCAAAACAAACAGAAATTATTTTCTTGACTTACAGAGTAAAAATACCATTTATGAAGAGGGTCGAGTTGACATATCTATCAAGAGGGTTCCACTCAGGGGCCTTGAACAGGCCCCAACCTACTGAACAGGTCTAAACATCATCTATACTATAATAATAATAAAAAAAGAAACCAAGAGTAAAATGCATTACTTCTCCTCAAACTGGGGATTTAGCAATTTAATAGGCACAGGCTTCCGCTTCCGCATCTGAAGTGGTTGTCGAAGTTCATGATATTCTTCGGCTTTAATAGTTATAAGCTCGCGCACATGTCTTAGTTTATCTCCAAAAGGACCAGGCTCGTTTTGTTGCTCAGCAACTTCACCCAATAACGCTGATATTGGCAAAAATATTTCAGGGAAGGCTTTAAGTTCTCCATAGATATATACAAATCCCTCGAGGGTTTTCAAAACTGATACAAGTACGCTGGCCCTGCATTACACACACCATTTAGTGCGGAACTTCTAAACCCATTAATAAGGAAGGGAAAGAATGTATGAATACATTCACATGTACAAGAAATCTTACACCAACACAAGCTAAATATTTCAATAAATATATATAGAGATCGAGGTTGCTCCCAGTTCTTCCATGTAGGTGTTACAATCAATTATATAAACCAACAAATTCTAAACAATCATCTACAAAGCCGAACTTTTTATGAAAATGACCAAAATATCCTATAAACAACCATTTTTTTTCTATTTATTCTATTTCCATTTGCAGGTACGCAACTATTTATCTATGGATCCTACTTTACTACTAGCCTGCGACTACTAGACACCCCCATCCAACTTTATCACAGAATGGGAGAAGGGAAAAGAGTTGATAAGATGAGATCAGTAACTTTGTAGTAAAGATGTACTAAATGACATCATTTTAGCAGCCAACTCCATCACAGATATACAGTTGTTCAAACATCTCAACCAGTACTTTCATTTACTTCCATCAAATCCCTTGTACCAAATAAGCACTAACTTTCCTCAAAACAAAAAGGCTACAGTGACTGTACACTAAACACTAAACACTAAACAGAACCTCAGTTTTGGTTGAGCGGCAAAACTGCATACATCCCAAACTCTAGAACTTAGATCCATTCAAGATCTGCATACTGGGTGTTGGTTGGGGGCAGGGTGACTGTACAGGCATACAGAAACCTACATCCTAGATGTTTCTCTGTAGGTGGAGGAAGTAAAGTTTAGCCTGTCTTGGGAAAAGTAAACATCAATTGCCAATTTGATAAAGCTAAGTAGCTTGATGCGTGTGAAAAAAAGGTCCAACAAATATAATGGTCAATAAATGCTTCACAGCCAATGCTGAAGAACTAAAAGTAAAATAGTAATAGGTTATCAACTAAACTGACCTGAAACCATGACCACTGAAAATGGAAGAATCTTCAGGCAAGTTCATTATCTTCAAGAAGTCCAAAGGCTTAATATCCTGTATACTCTCTTCTATACAAAGTAAGCGCATGGGTGCTTTGAGTTCAAGAAGCTGTTGACACATTAAATTTAACAACAGCAGGAAATGTCAGTTAATATCAATTATCAAGCATAAACAGCCAAATGAGAAGAGATACTTCAATACATAAACAACAAACAAGCAAGTTGCATCATCATCTCAGTTCTAGACTACAACACTGCCACTAATAAGTAATAACACGTTTGGTAGGAGATAATGAAGGACGTAATAGTTACGAGCTTTTGGGACTATTTCTCACACTAGTGTCCATAGTAATAATTGATCATCCCTAAATATCTTGTTTTTCATTGATATTCATGACCGTCTATTACTACTTTAGCAATGATTTGGAGTGGTAATAAAATTTATGAAGAAAAACACGTGTTAAGGGAAGAAATACCATTACCATTGGCATTAACATGACACTTAGTCACACTTAATTCATTACCAATACAAACATTTATTACCGGCAATCAGACGGGCTGTAAAATACTGCTAGCCAATTAATTCACCTGAGTGTCCCAGCAGCATCCTGGATTTCTGTCCATAGCTCCAAGAAGTAAAGCCTTGAGAAATTTCAAAGCTTCAGGACAGAACTTTTTGGACTGTTTGATTACCTGCAGACAAAAAGTGAAGTTACAAACAACCAAAGTAGTAAACCAACATACTTGCAGATTGCCACAAATGTAAGCATGAAAAGCTATGTCCTTGACCCGAGATTAAGTATAAGTTAGCAATTAGCACAAGTCTGCAACAGCTCTCCCAATTGATATATCAGAGTATCCATGATCTACTAATCTTGTATTGCCATATAAAGCAACTGATGTAAGCAATTCATACAATTAAATACACAAAAAAGCCTTACAATCTGACAAGTGGTACATTTTTTTGTATTAAAAATAAATCTGGATGATAAAAATGGGAAGCAGAAAATCATAATTTTGACAAGACTAACAATACTGATGAAAAAGTATTGGTTTGGCATGGGAAACCAGAGTCGAGAACATTATAACAGGATGCAAGTATACAACTAGAATATATATCCCCTCTTACCATGTCAGATGCAAACTCACCAAATATAAAAATGTTCTGGCACTGACCATAGGTCCAAAAATTAGTAAGGATCAACTAGATCAATAGGCTAACTAAAATATCCTTCATAGTTATAATGTTTACCATACATCAATGGCAAGATATTCTAATGCTCAGCTTTTCTTATCAATCAAAGTAGAAGTACAATTAGATAATAAAGCTATAGTTGCTTTAATATAGTATACTTCCTCCGTTTTTTATTAGATGTTACACTTTTCAAATCACGGACTCCTAGATAATGTTTGGAGAGGAGAGAGATAGAGAGAATGAAAAACAAAAGGGTCCCATGTGAACATGTGATAGGAGAGAGATAGAGAGAAATTATTACCCAAAATAAAAGTGTAACATCTAATTTAAAACTTCCTAAAATAGAAAGTGTAACATCGAACGGAGGAAGTATTTCAAAGTTCATAACTACTCCCTCCGTTTCCTAAAGATCTTCCCTCTTTTACTTTATTACTTATTTGGAATTTTTTTCCCCTTTTTACCCTCTCATGTCCCTATCATATGGTCCACCATTACATTATTAATTCAATTTTACTCCCTTTCTCTCTCCTACTTTAACCCCTTTTTATTTGTTTATTTATCTTAACCCCTTTCTCTCTCCTACTTTACCCACCCCACACCCCACACCCCACACAAATGGATCCTCCTTGGTATCTGTAGGAACAGTAACAATGAAGATCTTTAGGAAGCGGAGGGAGTAAATCACAACAATCTGAAGAGCAAATTAGAAGTGGAAAGGGTAACAAAGTCAAGAATGAACACAACCTACCAAAAGAACTATGGAGCATAAGAAAGAGCCAATTGCAGCATCACGCACAGACAGAACAGGACAACGCGTCAAATATTCACACATCAACAACATAGCTGGTGTCATGACAACATGACGGAAGTCAGAGCAGGGAAATATCATGGACCAAAGTCTCAACAGAAGCAAGGTCTTCAAGGAAGGCCAGCAGCTTTTTTCTGCATAAATTCATGAGAAAACAGAAAATACCAACTTTGTTAGTTCTTTTCTGAAATGCACGTTCATTAGCTCTAGATATCCAACACAAAAAAGTACATGAAAGATAAAGTATAAATACTGAAACATACAAGAAACAGTTTTGTAACTAATGGAAAACCTGGGTCCTTGATATCCTCAGAGAATTTTGTACGAATCCTTAAAATTCGTTCACGAGCACAAATCGCTGAAAAATATGGAATCTCTGCACTCATCTCCATCAGTGGCTTAACAAGCAAGTTCAATAAATGAAAATTCAATGGCTTTTGATTCGTTAAAGTAGCAAAGTACTGCAGAAGAAGACCATAGAAAACCTGAAAAGAAACAGCACCACCATATGTGAGCTTCCTGACAAGCAACTGAAGCAAGCCCATATAGACAAAAACTCACAATAAATCAATAATCAACTAATTACTGCACTAAATTTTCATAACTATAATTCATAATTTCAAATACTGCAAATATTCAATGTAGAAGTAGACACAACAAGCTAAACGGCTAGAATGAAAAATTCCAAAATTTTCATACTTGTATTTTCTTCCGGTTTTCTGCAGCAAGAGCAATAGCGTTGTATAGGCGGATTCTCCTGATTGCCTCAATTATATCTTCATTGGAACGGTCTTGAAATATAGCATATAATTCTTCCATACTAATAGGAGCATTGATTTTGAAAGGAAGTTCCTGTTTCAGACTTGAAGGCTGTACCATACCTCCTATTCTCCTATCTATATCCTGCACTGCAGTTTTCTTTCTTTTCTTTTTCTCAGGATCGGCGAGCGTCTCATTCTTTTTGTCCTCTGAGTCATCATGTGTGTCATCATCTTTTCCTCCACCTTCATTAGTGGGTTCGTCCTCCTCATTGAGTAAATCTGCACCAATATCATCATCATCACTCTGTTCCCAGTCCTCCAAAGTTTCTACCTTTCCGTCATTCTCCTCATCTTCTGTGCCTTCTTCATCATCTTCACTATCTGCTGAATCATCAGAACATCCACTGCCTTCATCCTCGGTACCCTCTGAGTCATTCCTTTCTAGAATTTCATCCACCCATCCCTTTTTATTGAGCTCCTTCTCATCAACAGTAAACGAGTCACCAAGGTCATCACCAGATATATGACTTTGCTTGTTAGCAAATGGTGTGCCATCATCTTCCAGATCATCATCATCCTCTCCACTGGCATCATCAGCAGCACGCATCCTATCCTGCCGCTCTTGCTGGAGTATAAAAGATATCAATTTAAAATAGACAATGAAATACTTCCTGTGTTCCAAATTATTTGCAACACGGAGGGGAGGGGGGGACACAAGTTTAAAGAGTGCATGAGAAACAAAGAGAAATGTGAAAGAGGGACCATATGTAATGAAGAGAGAGATAGAGAGCACCTATTACAAAATAGAGTAATGTCGAAAACTACTTTACAACTTTCAATCAGAAGTGGTGCAACTGATTTGGAAGTGTGTGTGTGTGTGTGTGTGTGTATAACATCCTGATTTCAAAATTATAAGAATACATAAGTAAAATTCTGGACAGATAGAAAATGGAGTACCAAATAGGAATGTCATGTCACAAGATGGGCTTCAACCTAGTCTTCATACAAAATTCAACATCACTAAAACATTAAACAATACCATTAAAATTCTTGCATCATAACTCATAAGCCATAAATTGGCAGATCTTGAAATTTTCAAAACCTTTAAACAGATTCCACGCAATTTCTCCAGAAAGCAGGTCCATGGAAATGGAAAGTATTGACCATTACAAGGACCATATCCACTATGAAAAGCAGTACCGAAAAGTAGATAAATGTTTTACATCAATGCTTAACTTATAAATACAATTTCATATGTAAAACAAATAGAATAGCAGATACACAGACAAGTATATGAAAGAAAAAGTATACAACAAATTTATCAATAGGATACACCAAAACTGAGTAACAGTTCATGCACAGCTGAACATTTGTACCTCATAACAGTCGATAACTACAACTAGTGGGTAAAATGAAACTAGGGTAGTTTTGTGGATAACAATTTATTTTGTCATAGACAGGATATAAGAAGCGTATTTTATAATTAGTACAATGTATAGCTTTCTCAATAAATATAATGGTAGAGAGAAATAAAAGTATACAGCATTCCTGCTTCGCATCACCAGAATAATTGAAGGCAATAGCAAAACATAACAAACCAATTTCTTTACAATGTGTTCTCCACCGGAGAAAAATTACTAAGTTGCCCAGTAACCTTGGCAACCCGATCACAGCATAGCAAGCAATCACACTCACTATTGCCAAATAACCTGTCCACCATGGAATTTGTGACCCAAAATGTTGCGTCGCAGATTCCAAAGGCAGATACTATGACAAAAAGGGAGTACTAAACTGCAGCTACTAAATGTCAACATACCTCAAGTCGCTCTAGCCGGTCTTTCTCCTCCTCGGCAATCTCCTCTGGTGTCTTTGTCCTATCTGATGGGCGAGCACGCATCTCAAATACCATCTCACTTACCAATTTATCATAAGAATCAGGTTCGTCCTTCAAAAAAAAACACCATACAATTTCATGTTTCAGTTAGCTGAATATAAAAATTCCTGAAGACCAAATGATCTTTCTTCTCTCCTTTCTCTAACTCTTTCTTGGGGAGGGGGAATTATAGACCAATTTTCCAAAATATTATTTGTCCACTTCAATCACAAAACACATACTCCTGACCTGACAATCCACAAAGGACTCATAAGGACAAACAATTCCATGTGGCTACAAACCATGGTGTCAAGAATCCCTTAACATAAACCCAAAAAAAAAATCTTCTTCAGCCCTGCTATGTTTTGCTTGTCTGCAACCACATCATAAACAAATAAATGCTCTCTTCAGCTTTTATTATAATATCGTTCAAGTTTCAAGAAACTTTTCACTCGACACTCCCTTCTTTTCCAGGCTTTTTATTTTTTTTATCCAAAAACTCAGCAATGAGCAGAAAGAAAAAATATCAATGGTACTGCTTCACTAAAAAATCCCTCACTTGACAGAGCAAACGCATATCTCAACTATAATTCGTAGCAGAATTCTTCAAAAGAAACAAGGAAATGAAACAAAAAAAAAAAAAAAACAGAAGATATTTCAAGCAACAGAACCTCGATACTACCTGCTTGGAAACCTCAGAAGCAGATGTAACGTCTTGCTTTCTAAGCTCTTTCGAAAAGTTCGGGTTCACAAGAGCCTTCAAGGCATTTATCATGTTCGGTTGAGTAAGAGACGAGAAGGCTTGCGAATGAACTAAAGATTCAAAATCTTTATCCAACTGCTCAACCAACTTCTCATTTTCTTCCTTTTCCCTTGCTTTTTGTTCCTAGCAGAAAGAACAGAGTTGTTAATATCCAGATGCGTTGAGTAATCACTGGCAAATTCTAAAGAGGGAGAAGGTGAGGGTGAGGACAAACAAAAGGCCGCAAGACACTAATAGTAAGCTCCAAAATGAATAGTTTACACTTATATAAAGCTAAAAGTAACTTAATTTACTGGGTAAAGGTCATTTAGCTCTCAGGAAAAGAATACGCGTTTAATCAGGTCCTATCTTGTCTACATGATCCATGAGTTCTGCTAAAAATCTTCAATTTTCATGTGAGAATAGGAGAGCTAAAGGGTAAAAGAAACAGTAAATGAGTGTTGCATCGTCATACTTACACCATAATCAACTACACATCTACAATAAAGAAAATATTCTCTAAGATATTCAGAGGTCAAGCACGTCGCTCTCTATACAGTATAGCTGACATGATTTGCAATTTTATGATGTCCATGTTTTAAGTTATATGACAAAACACAAAAGGGACAACTGGAATAAGGTGGAATTTCTTACATTTTGTGGAGAATTGGATATTGTAACGAGAATCAGTAATTGGACAATATCACACACCATTTTTTGGCTACTGCAATTCTTTTCCTAATGACGGGATAAAGAAGGATCATTTCCAACAGTGTCATACTCAAAAGTTGATATTCGAATTGACAGAAAAGTAAGGTTTGGATGAGAGCATTTTCCTAATGGCGGGATAAAGAAGGATCATTTCCAACATTGTCATACCCAAAAAGTTGATATTTGAATTGACTGAAAAGTAAGGTTTAGTTGAGAGCATTTTGGTTTTATTTGAAAGCACGAAATGTGATCTAATAAGCAAGGAATTCCTCATTGTGTGCAAAAGTTAGTTTATCCTTAAAAAACTCATATGGAGGAGTGTATTCTTACACTAAGCTACATATATACTTCCTCCGTTTCTAAATAAGTGCAACATTTGCATAGTGTTTACTATTCACAGTTTAAACTTTAATTAGCTTTGGTGATTTACATTTTAGGAAAAACATAGTCATGTGTGATCTTGTTAGATTCGTCTAAATGTGAATTTTTTTAATATCAACTTTTTATAATTTTTACTTATAGATAATTGAAGATATTAATGGTTAAAATAATGCATTGGCAAATGTGAAAACAAGAAGTGTTGCACTTATATAGAAACGGAGGACGTATATCCTATTACATGTCTAAATTAGTGACAAACTTCTCTTTCTTTAGGCTATATTTTCAAGTTGAAACTTAAACATTCACAGTTTATAGCAATTGAATACTTATAAGTGGTAATTTAACAAAATATGAAGAAGTGGGACACAAGATGAGAGACCTGGTGCAATAGATCACTCGTAATAGGTAGCCTTAATTTGTAGTCTAAGTATGTCCACCGTGAACATTCTAATGACGTATTAATGGTCAAAGTTAGCCCGCTTAAGCCATTAAAGTCAAATGTGCCTACTACAATCAAATCGGCAGAGTAAAAGATTCACTTTAAGTATGAAGAACAGATTTTCATAACAACACCAAGATATTTAATCATTTAACATTTGTTTTCCAAGCAAGCCTAGTTAGAAGTTTTAAAAGCTTCATTAGTTGCTGAAAAATTACACTCATAATGAATGCCTGAAACACATTAAACATAAACATCAAACTTAATTGGTCAACAGATGGTAGGGAAAATTATCAAGTTCAATTCATCAATTAGAAAAATCACCTTGAAAAACTTGCTTTTTTGAATGATCTCTTCCATAACCTCCTTCTTGCTCCTAAATCTCTGCAATTTTGACAGTGTTATTAGTGTCATGATGTAAGGACTGAATCATTCAGCCAGCAAACTTCAATTGCTCGAACAATAAATAATGAAAAAAATGTAAATACATCAGCAACACCACATGAGGCCTAAAAGACAGATAGCAAACATGAAGTAAACAAAAATGGAAATTAAGCAGTAATTCATTAGAAGGACGAGTACATGTTTGGGATTCCTTTTGCTAAAGAACAAAATATCCCACAATATCATATTTATAAGGCATTTTCTTTCACTATATAAGGCATATTGCTGTAATATTTTGTTTAAGTTCACAAGGCATATTGCCGTAATTAGTTGTTTCAGTTTATAATGCATTTTAACTTTCCAAGGATGTGGTAAATGTCACATTTCATCTTTTTACCATCTCCAAACACTACCCCACTTTTTCCACATTTCCACTTTTTCCCATCTCCAAACACGACCCCACTTCTATCACATTTCCACTTTTTTCCCCAACTCCAAACACCAACCCTCTTATTTTACAGTAGTCAACAACTGCTGCTGTTCTCTCTCCAATCTTGCTTTGCCTGTTACATTTCCAAAACAAAATGTTGCCATACTTTCTCATCCAACTCTCTCTCATCATTAATGGATTATTTTGAATCACCGTCAAATTTTTAATTTTACGCAAATTTGCTATCACTATATGCGATTAAATTAGGGATTTTGCTCATATTAGGTTCTTCAACTGGGTACGCTTTAATTTGAAGAAACTTTTCTTTATATCTGAAATTTCAACTCAGATTTACTCTCTTTCACCCCTCATATCCAAAAGCGCTCAAGGCGGTGCACCTTGCACCTCCCCAATAGCCAGGTGTCACCTCTCGTGCATCGCTGCGCCTTACTAGTTGGATGAGTTTTGGCTAGCGCCTCCACTCGCCTAGCGCCTAGGCGCACTTTTTAAGAAAAAGGTTAACGGTATGTTAAACTTAGCGAAACAAATGGGTCAGGCTTAGGAGGGCTACAAAGCTCCCTTCCTTACTTATTAATGCTAAGAAGGTCAACTAAATACACAAAGAACAACTCATGGCAAATGTATATATCATGCACAACGATTTACTCTTCAAGAGATAATTCAGAAACGAAAGCAGTTGCTTACACAGAGATCATACTATGAAAATTTCTGGTCTACTACATTGATCTTCTATACCAAAGCAATGTTCATCAAATCATCAGCTAAGGACATAGAGTTCTTCTGGTATCAATTTTTATCCACATGTTTATGGAGGTCTTGAGATCTTTCTTCACAAATTAGCTCACTTTTTCATAAACGTCACAAATTATAGAACACAGCCTCCCTGTAAGGTGTATCCTAAGTCCTAACCCATATTTGTCACAGATATCAAAGTCCAAAGTGTAGTGGACCCACTGGTAGCGAAGAGCAGTCTGCTATCGTCTACCCAACAGAAGAGTACAGAAAAACTAATATATTATACTACAAGCCGCCCAGCCATAATCAAAGTAATTACAAGATAGAACTTAATAAAAATGCATCTTACACTTTCTTCCCCCTCCGCGGCATCCATTAATTTCCGTTCATTGGATGTATTTAGCTGCCTTATGACGGAAGACCTTTCTACAACATCAACAAACAGAAAAAAAAAAAAGGATAAGAACAAAGAGGATGACAAAAATTATCGATAGATCCTATTAGGTCAAATACATCACAACTGAAAAAGAACAACTCCCACCAATAAAGAAAGTAGGAAAATGGACATAACATCCACAATCACGTGGCTGGTGTAAAGAGCCTTCATTTTGTATAATCACAACAAGAAGCATGCTAGGACAGAATTAGGATGTAAAACATGAGAAACTAGCACACACACACAGATAAAAATTATAAACATCATAAAGCTGAGAGACTAGCTAATTATCAGTAAATTAGTCACCAAATATAAATTATTAACATCATCCTCTATGTCATAAAAAAATACATCAATATCTTCTCTCTTTAGAAAATCAACTTTGATGTCTAAAATAACAAGAAGCAAGGAACAACAAAACAAGGATGTAAAAGATCAGAAACTAACACAAATATATATATATATATATATATATATATATATATATATATATATATATATATATATATATATATATATATATATATATATATATATCATGAAGCTGAGATACCTAACTAATTATCAGTAAATAGCCACCCATTATAAACATTATCTTCTAACTCATAAAAAATACATCAAGGTCTTTTTTTTCTTTAGAAAATCAACTTTGATGTCTAAATGACATAAAAAGGGGCTAAACATATACTATCATGTAGTCAACTTTGATGTCATTCTACATATTCTTCAAGACATTAATCAAATACAAACCAAGCCCTCCCTGGTACTAATCTCTGCAAAAAAAAATTCACTTTGAGACCAATCAATGCTGCCCCCCATGTTGCCAGCAAATTACGCAGCTAACATAAAAGTACGAAAATTCTGTTAGCTCTAGGCTCTTAGTAGACAGTTCTCTACACTATAGTCAAACACCACAAATCACTAATATGTGCGCTATCCATACCCAAATTCAACAACTTAACTTTCATATAACCTTTCTCATTTAGTTCGTTGCAATGCACTTTAGCAATCAAATCTAAAGAGGATTGAATGTCATATTCAAATGGAGCAAAAACAAACATATCATGTAACAGAACTCCATACGATTCTTCCAAAGCCTACAGTACTAGTAACCTGCAAATGTATGGCAACAGTGGATATTGCTATATATCATCCTCACAATGAGGCACATGTTAAGGTATAAATTATATCAAACACTTACTGTTGCCATCACGTTTTGCACCCTATTATACCAACTTAGAATTTGCTATCGACCAATTGTCAAAAGATTCACATTACCGACAACTTTTAAACATAAAAACAATACCCCATCATTGTCCAGATTTCTTTTTACAAAACTGTCAGAATATCCAGAATACCAATCACCAATAGACAAAGAATAAATGAAAATGAAAAGTACATACTTCCGTATTCAGAGTGATCCAGATCCTCGTCACTCCCATGTCCCACTTCGTCATTAAAGTCGTCACTTACCCCACCATAGATATCAAGATCGTCCTCCTCTCCATCAGATAAATTGTACTTGCTTGTCTTTTTAATATTCATCTGTAATAGAGAGTAAATCCCAAGGAAAATTATTTCACATAAGCAACAGAACCAATGGATTGTTACTAACAGCAAGGGAGGCCAATCTTCAAAACTCCACTCAGCATCTTTTCAATCTCAACCAAATTTAAACAAGACCGAGGAGATCACATAGACACTGCATCAAATTTACATGTCTATGCTCCAGGATCCTCAAAACAGCCTTACATTTTTTATAGAGCCAAATGGCGAGATTGACTTCAACAAAGACTTAGTCTGACTTCCAAATTTTGAATGAAATTTTCCAAAAAAAAAAAAAATTGCTTTAGTGCATAAAGACCAGTTCATCCGAAAATCCTATATTCACCCAACTAAGTTTAAAAAACAACAACCTCCTGACCGCTCACTGCTCATAAGCTACCACTACCTCAACTGAGAAGGTCTATCATTACTGAAGAACCCAGCACATAGTCTACTATTGTATTTGTAGAGCTCAACAAACTGTTTCCTTACCATTACCATATAAGATTGAAGACGCAGAATCATGAATAAGCACAGAACAACTTTCATATCAAACAACCGCATTCAATTATCCCAAAAAAATTGATCACTGCAATTCCCTTTTATGTAAGTTTACTACTATTTATCACTGCATACCTAATTTTAGTAACCTCGTCTCACGATTAATAAAGAACAAAGAACGGAGGAAGTATATATATATACCTGGCGCTCGCGCTGGGAACGCAAAATAGCCTTATCAAACTCGCCAAGAGCATCATCCTGCTCCCCGATTCGCTTATCGACAAACACCGAAGCCTTCCCACTTTGCTCATATTCCTTCAGCAGCGTCTTCTTCCTCTGTTCATCCCCATTAATTTCACAGTAAAACAAAAAAAAAAAAAATGAGCTACACATTTTATTTTATAAAATTCAACCAAATTCGAGGAGAAGAGAAAAAAGAGTGCCTTCTCAATGGCTCGTGCTCGAGCCTGGCCAATACGACATTCTTCGCCTTTGCGTTTTTTGCCTATGACGTCGAATTTGCGACGCGACCAAATTGTCTCGAAAGGGTTTTCTTTGGGTGCTGCTTTGAGTTTCATGGATACTTTGTTGAGACCTGATTTCTTTGATTTCTTCTTGTTCTTCTTCATTGTGTCGCTGCTGTTCTTTTTCGCCATTGTTGGACGTTGTTCAGAGAAAGACGGAAGAAGATGTTGCAGTGGTTTTTTTAGGGTTTAGGTTGCGGGAAAGGGTTTACGTTGCTTTCGTCAATTACAAATTCCCAAAATATTCACAAAAGGATAAGTGTCTATTTCTTTTGGATATAAAAAGTAACAAGTAAGAAAAAGATGTCTTGGCATAGTGGTTAAGTTTGAGGTGTTGTGAATGATAGGTCACTCCAACATAAACGCCACCACCAATTTGAGTTCTTATTATTTTCGTTTCACCTTCTCTTCTTCTACCTTCACTCTTACATGTTACGTTTCCCTCTCCTCCGATCCCTCACCCCCATTACAAATTTCATGCTTAATTGTTCATAGTTTCATTCAATTTTGGTTTTAAAGCTTGAAACTTTCATGCTTAGTGGGTATTGTTTGGATTGTTAGGGGAGCGAGGGTTTGAAACTCAGGAGAAGTTGGACTAAGATAGCTTTGAAGCGGCCTTTCAATACGACGACGCTCCACCCATTCTCGATCGGCTTTGCTCCGAAAAGAGGGAAAAAGTGCAAACCCTGAGCTCCTTCCTCCTCACTTTTTCTCTTTTATTTCCATCTTTAATTATTCAATCAAAAATCATCTATTTCATTATAATTTTCGTTTGTTTTAATTTTCATTGTTGAATTATCATCTATTTTTGTCAGGTATCAAATTGTAGGAACAATGGCACAAGTTTGATTTCATCTATAGGAGTACTCCTACAAAAAGTCTGTAATTTATTGTTCTCAAGTTCCCATGTATTGTGCACGTGGTCAGCAATCTCACCCCTATATCAGAGCCTTCATCTCAGCCGCACGATTTTCTTTCTATCCTCTTTTCCTATCTTTCGTCTTTTTGTGTGTTGTTTCTATCTTCTCTCGCTTAAGTGTTCCCCATCTTGCTCCCTCTCACTCTTTCCTTTTTACTGTTCTCAAGGTCCCCATGTGTTGTGCACGTGGTCTGCAATCTCACCCCTATATCAGAGCCTTCATCTCAGCCGCATGATTTTCTTTCTATCATCTTTCCCTATCTTTCATCTTTTTGTGTGTTGTTTCTATCTTCTCTCGCTTAAGTCTTCCCCATCTTGCTCCCTCTCACTCCTTCCTTTCTGATCTCACATGCGGTCACTCCAACATAAACGCCACCACCAAATTGAATTCTTGTTATTTTCGTTTCACCTTCTCTTCTTCTACCTTCACTCTTACATGTTACGTTTCTCTCTCCTCCGATCCCTCACCCCCATTACAAATTTCATGCTTACTTGTTCATAATTTCATTCAATTTTGGTTTTAAAGCTTGAAACTTTCATGTTTAGTGGGTATTGTTTGGATTGTTAGGGGAGCGAGGGTTTGAAAGTCAGGAGAAGTTGGACTAAGATAGCTTTGAAGCGGCCTTTCAATACGACGACGCTCCACCCATTCTCAATCGGCTTTGCTCCGAAAAGAGGGAAAAAGTGCAAACCCTGAGCTCCTTCCTCCTCACTTTTTCTCTTTTATTTCCATCTTTAATTATTCAATCAAAAATCATCTATTTCATTATAATTTTCGTTTGTTTTAATTTTCATTGTTGAATTATCATCTAATTTTGTCAGGTATCAAATTGCAGGAACAATGGCACAAGTTTGATTTCATCTATAGGAGTACTCCTACAAAAAGTCTGTAATTTATTGTTCTCAAGTTCCCATGTGTTGTGCACGTGGTCAGCAATCTCACCCCTATATCAGAGCCTTCATCTCAGCCGCACGATTTTCTTTCTATCCTCTTTCCCTATCTTTCGTCTTTTTGTGTGTTGTTTCTATCTTCTCTCGCTTAAGTGTTCCCCATCTTGCTCCCTCTCACTCTTTCCTTTTTACTGTTCTCAAGGTCCCCATGTGTTGTGCACGTGGTCTGCAATCTCACCCCTATATCAGAGCCTTCATCTCAGCCGCAGGATTTTCTTTCTATCATCTTTCCCTATCTTTCATCTTTTTGTGTTTGTTTCTATCTTCTCTCGCTTAAGTCTTCCCCATCTTGCTCCCTCTCACTCCTTCCTTTCTGATCTCACATGCGGTCACTCCAACATAAACGCCACCACCAAATTGAATTCTTGTTATTTTCGTTTCACCTTCTCTTCTTCTACCTTCACTCTTACATGTTACGTTTCTCTCTCCTCCGATCCCTCACCCCCATTACAAATTTCATGCTTAATTGTTCATAATTTCATTCAATTTTGGTTTTAAAGCTTGAAACTTTCATGCTTAGTGGGTATTGTTTGGATTGTTAGGGGAGCGAGGGTTTGAAAGTCAGGAGAAGTTGGACTAAGATAGCTTTGAAGCGGCCTTTCAATACGATGACGCTCCACCCATTCTCGATCGGCTTGCTCCGAAAAGAGGGAAAAAGTGCAAACCCTGAGCTCCTCCCTCCTCACTTTTTCTCTTTTATTTCCATCTTTAATTATTCAATTAAAAATCATCTATATTTCATTATAATTTTCGTGTGTTTTAAATTTCATTGTTGAATTATCATCTAATTTTGTGAGGTATCGAATTGCAGGAACAATGGCACAAGTTTGATTTCATCTATAGGAGTACTCCTACAAAACGCAACGGTAGTACTATAAATTGATCTTTGTATGTACAATAACATTTTATTTTACCATTATTCCTGCTTGTTTATCATTGGCACTGAAATGAAGATTTTCATTAGCAGGGATTTGTCGTTTAACAATCTTATTGGTCCTATGCTAAGGGTTTCAGCAAAACCACATAGGTGTAACCTTTCTACTGCTAAAACTATTCACAACTTTGTAGTCTGTTCTCGAACCTTATAACTTTTGTTTACGTTGTTGGTCTTTGTTTTTTAGTGTGCTTATGTGATTTGGAAAATAACAAAGTTTTAGTCTCATCGCCTTATTTTAACTGAACCACCTTCTTAATTTTGTTATAGTATGACAAAAAATTTGGAATATATTATTAAGGATCTATTTTACAGCCGGGTTGATCATGGTGCAAAGTTTGAAAGATGCTATCATTGAATTCAAGTTGTTGCTTCGATTGATGATTTCGATAAGAGCATACTCGATTAGGTCAATTCTTAGAATTATTTACCTAGTATGCTCTACACTTGATAATGTTGCTCAATAAACAGATTTTCTTTCGGGGGCCGTAAGTCTTCTGGAGGTATATTATATTGATAATCCAACATAACACTACTCTTTTATTTTATAAGCCAATTATAATTTCTAGATCGAGCTTTGATGGTTTTAAAATCAAATTTATCTGTTCATATTAGGGGGGAAAAACGCGGTCGCGTTGTCGCGGAAACGACTTGTAACAGGGAAATAAAACGTTTTTCGCGACCGACGCGGCGTGAATTTTTTTTAAAAAATCACATTAATATGTTATAACTTTATTTGCGTTTTTCTAGTTTATGAAGCATTATTACAACATAATTAATTAAATCTATCAGAATATCATGTTGCATCAGTTATATCATTAAATCGTAAAATATTTTTGGCCAATATTTGAAAAGCACGGGGGTAACGGGGATAAAAAATGTTCTAACGCGAATTCTAATGCGGCGAGTTCGCGTTACGGAATGGACAACGCGGCGAGAAGTATGTGATATCTATTATAGCGTTCCGTACGGGATTTCTTGAAACAACAAATCCAAAATCCGTTACAGAACGATCGTTGTATAACGGAATGAGAGAGTTTTACTTCCATGGTTCATATTATAACAACTATATTGTTAGATTTGTAGTCAATGAGATTCCAGAATCTATGCAATAGAATATCAAAATTCTGCTACCATAACTGGTACTTTAGGCTTCATATGCCTTGATGTGTCTTAGAGAATGTTGATTGATGAGCACTCTTATATCAGATTATTATATTGAATGTTTCTGAAATATCTGAAATATTATGGATAATTTGGAACTCGAACAATTGTGCTTAATTGCCTCAATATAGTGAAGGTGATGCGCAAACCATAGCAAAGGCTAATAGATGTTCATCAGATGCTTTGTTATAGTTTTGACACAAGTTTTGAAAATTTAACCATTTGCTATACCAAGACTAAGCTGAAGCTATTTTACATTCCCCAAACACCTTTTAGTTTATCTTATACTTGACAAGATGGGATTACGAACACTATTTCAGCTTCTTTTGAACAGTGTTTTGGGTGATAAAAGCACGAAATTTGTTATTCCTTAGATTTTAGTAAATCTCATCCCTCCATCAATGGGCTTATCGGCGCCACATGATTTTTCTTCTTTTACTCTCTCTCCTCATCTTTCTTATGCCCCTTTTTCATTTCACTCTCTCCTCTTCCCTCCCCGTCAGCCCTCTTCTCTTCACCTCAAATCTCTCAACCACATCGTCTTCCTCATCAGTGGATGCTGTCAGGATTACATCATATTGAGAATTTTCTTGTATCTATTTTGCTTGAATAACTAAAGAGCTTGCTATTGTGAATATATGGTCTTACATTTCGGCAACTAAGCCATTTATTAATTTAATTATCGATGCCTTGAAGCTTCACCTATGTCTGCGTGATGGTATCTCCTCTAAATCAAGTAGCTTCGACCATTCTTGGCCATAAATCTGACCACTGTTGTACTATAGTTCGATATTTACTTCCCTATGATTACCTTAAGCCAATGGCTATCAACTAGCTGAGCTACAGATATATGCACACACACACTATTACATATTTACATTTGCTTCCTTTTTTATCTTTGTGATTTTTTTAAATTTAATGCAACAGTGTTTATGTAAACGACGGGTGATGCCGCCATGCACATTTTAAGAATTTGATTCCAGGGTGTTCAGGAATCTCTAAGAAGTGCGGGTTTGATTTAGCAGCATTACTCAACTGTAGATATATCATGTCTTCTAAATTGTAGAAATTGCTTTCATGATGTTCAAAAATGTTTGATTCCTTCCCAGTTCAAATGTCTTCACGATGAATGTCATTCATTTTTCTAACATTATATGATGATTGGCTTCACGAATTTTCAAATGGCGGTATCTATCTCCTAATGCCCTTCTTTCTTCATCAGGTTGGACTTCAGCTACAACTCTAACAATTAAAGTGTCGTTGTTCTTATGAAGGATCACAATGCGAGAAAATGGCCTTTGTGAGCTTTGTTTCTTTGAGTAGATTTCATTAAACTACATGGATTCATATCAAGTTGCCATTATTATTAGCTTCTTGTTTATGTTGAATACTTAGGCTCCGTTTGGTAGGGTGTAAAACGTTTTCCCGGAAAACTGTTTTCCTCTATTTTCAGTTTTACATTGTTTGGTTGGCAAAAGAGTGTAAAACCATTTTCCCTTGGGGTAAAATTACTCTCCCAAGGATGGAAAACCATTTTCCTTTCAAAATGAAGGGAAAACTATTTTCCTTCTTTCTCTTGTACACTCCTCTTACTACCTCCTTACTTTCCCTTTCATTTTCCTTTCATTTCATCATTTTTTTTACATAAAACCAAACAACGGAAAACTAAATTTGGAATTGTGTTTTCCATTGTAAATTGTTTTCCATGAAAATCATTTTACACTGAAAATATTTTACGCCCTACCAAACGGAGCCTTAGTCATACTTTTAGTCTGATGGATCTGTATTATTGTATCTTTTCAGTAAAAAGCCATGATTGGCAAATCCATCCTCCAAGCCTGGTAAGAGTCACATCATTGTTGTTGTTGAAAATTTCACGAACTTGCTGAAAATTAGATACTCTTCACCACTTTTTTGCTTAAGAATTATGAAGGATGTTCAGTTTAGCACATGTTTTTGCATTATATCAAACTAATACTCTAGATTGTGTTGGTAAGTGATTTGAAATGATGGTAAAATTTAGTTTAATTTGATAAGGGAAATCTCATGTCAAGGAGTCTTATGTCTAGGTCCATGGTTATGTTTATCCACCCGTAACCAACTAATAATATTTCCTTATCATCCATTACCACTTGAGTGGTAATGAATTTTATGAAGAATAAGTCAAATATTTATCACCATGGATGTTACCATGAGTTTTTTCTTATAGAATTACACATTCATTACCGTCACCGTTTTTTATTACCGACCACCACAGGCCATAATAGTTGCACGCTACTTCTGTACTCTTGTAAGCGGCAACTAACTATTTGGGGCATACTATTTGTTGATAATAACTAAATGCTGAGAAACATCAAAAGGTTTTATCATTTTAGCTACAATAATTACTCTTATAAACCAAACTCTTATAAATCAATCAAAAAGAAAAAAAAAAGCTTTAGCTTCTTATTAATTATTTCTAAACATATAAGTTTCTAACCTTTGCACTGTTGTTCTTTTGCTGCTGGTTCAGTTGTTGATATCAAGGTATTGACTTAATATGGAATTGTTCCATTAGTAACTTGAGAGATCAAAGTGTCCCTTTATCATTTTATCCCTCTAAATTTTTCTAATTTCCCTTTGATTCATAATATATGTTCAATGATTCTTTTTCGTGGTTTGTGATCGTGCGAGTGAAAGTATTGTCATATCCTGTCAAATTTCTAATTTATGTTTACGTGCGTCATCTGTTTGCAAGCCTCTAAAAATTCTCATGGACATATATATTAGAAAGTTAATGGTAAATAATTAAGGGAAAAGTATGAACAACGGATCTTTCAAATAAAGAAACTTTTCATCCCTGCTTGTGTTATTATCAGCAGCAAATAATACAAAGAAACTCGTGAACACTCTAATCTATCATGAAAATAGAGTGGAAATAAGTTTTAGACAACATCTAGAGAATACCTGATGATAAATCTGCCAAAGACAAGCAAGATAAACAGAGAAACCGCAAACCGAAGCACCTACTCTTAGTATATGCTCGCTCACCATTATTGTTTCAACCTGTCTACTAATTTATCCCATGTATGCTCTAGTCCTGCCAAATATATATTCATGGCATGTGATTAGCACATGTGCTTGAGGTGAATTTGTGGCACCCAAATGTGTGAAAATAGGCACTGCTACGTAATTGACCTTAAGTAACACATTTAGGTAACACTTTTCAAATTGTAGATTTTCTATATATTAAGTAACATTTTTGTAACACTTTGTCCATTTGTAACAATTAATGTAACACTTTTATAATATGTAATATTTCATAGTAACACTTCTGAAATGGTAACACTATGAACTTTGTACTAGGTAACACTTTTGAAATAGTAACACCAGGATTTTTGAAATAGGTACACTTCTAAAATACTAACACTAAAAACTGTAAAATAGGGACTTCAAAATTTTCCTTTAATTAATTAGCATTTAAACATTTGTGGTAGGTTAATAAAAATTAGAAAAAATAATACTAAGCCAAACAACCAATAACCATTGGCGGTTTTGGCGCAATTCTTTGAGTCTACGAAACTCGAAAAATTAGAAAACTTAATAATAATATTGCATATTATGCTAATCCCTAAACTTAATAATAACATTCGCTTTTTTTTGTCGCCGTCGAAAATTGAGTGATAGCAATGGCCAAAATTTGGTTTGAGTCATCAGCGCTAATCCCAAATGATACCAGTCAGTTTTCTCAAATTCCCAAAACATTCCTAATACGACGGAGAACGTTTACCAACAACTTCACAACTCAAATCCATCTGCAGCGTCGTCGATCTCTTTTCTTCATCAGGTTTCCATCTTCATTTGTATTTTGCTTTTTGAAATTTGATGAGATCAGTGATTCATGTTATATTGGCATATTTGTTCTTTGAAGTCACTCTTTTTATAATCTAGTTGGAAATGTCAAACTTTATCATAGTGAGTTTGAAATCCCTAATTTAGTTTTCCCAATTTTTTGATTTCACTATCAATTGTGTCGAATTATTGCTTAAATGAGAAATCTTAATTGTTTCTTTATTGGATTTTACCATCAATTCTGTCGAATTTCTTGATTTTACTGTCAGTTTCAGCAGTGGGTGTGTTTACAATTGTTGATTTTTTTTGTAGGCACTAGCTTTGATACAGTATTGAAAATTTAGCTCTTCGGTGACTAAAATTTTCATGGATAATCACTAAACTTCTCTTAGCCAAGAACTCTCGAAGGTAAGACTCCATGATGATTCTCTCCTTGCTGGTTGTTTTTTATTTTTTTTTATTTTCTGAGTCTACTTGGTGATTTTTCCTTACTGTTCAGTTGAGATTGCATGTCTTTCTGTAACCTGGCCATTGCACTTTTATGATTACCCTTCGTGCTTGTAGCAATACTGTATTTGTGTTCAGGCAGAAATTTTTTGCTCTTATCCCTATATCTTCCTAGTAATTGTGAATTGGCACTGCTTGATGCTGTTCTAAGAAGAATAGTTTAGACTCGGAGGATATATGGTTCTGATCTTTTGCATCTTGCTTAACACATATTTAAGACCTTTTGATTAATGTAAAATTGAAGCATTGTGTCCTTTCTTATTCATAAACGTATGGCAATTGGTTTGAACTCTACTCAACGTACATATTTTAGTCCAATTGAAGGTGTGAGTTTTGAAGTGCTCTTAACCTATTATTTAAGATTTGCAAGTCTCGAGTTAAGTTTTTGTTACGTGTGATGGATTGATCTTACATGTTTTTCCTCTCTCTTGGGAACTCGTGGGAGTGAGCACCCTGAAAATGCTTTTACTTCCATGCTATTATACTTCAATTGAAATACATACTTATGTTGAGCATGTTTCTCTTTATTTTACCCTAGTTAAATTTCCCTTATAATTTGCAGCACACCACACTTTTAGTCCTCAACTCCTCACCTTAACTTGAAATAAAATCCTATTGTTTATTTTATAACATGGAGTGGCAATAATGGTCTGTGTTGGATGTGATTTTTTTTTATTAAACTCAAATCTGGTCTACCTTGTAACTTGTGTTTACGTTGTTGGTCTTTGTTTTTTAGTGTGCTTATGTGATTTGAAAAATAGTTTTAGTCTCATCGCCTTATTTTAACTGAACCACCTTCTTAATTTTGTTATAGTAAGACAAAAAATTGGCATATATTATTAAGGATCTATTTTACAGCCGGGTTGATCATGGTGCAAAGTTTGAAAGATGCTATCATTGAATTCATGTTGTTGCTTCGATTGATGATTTCGATAAGAGCATACTCGATTAGGTCAATTCTTAGAATTATTTACCTAGTATGCTCTACACTTGATAATCTTGCTCAATAAACAGATTTTCTTTCGCGGGCTGTAAGTCTTCTGGAGGTATATTATATTGATAATCCAACATAGCACTACTCTTTTATTTTATAAGCCAGTTATAATTTCTAGATCGAACTTTGATGGTTTTAAAATCAAATCTATATGTTCATATCAGGGGGGAAAACGCGGTCGCGTTGTCGCGGAAACGACTTGTAACAGGGAAATAAAACGTTTTTTCGCGACCGACGCGGCGTGAATTTTTTTTTTAAAAATTTACATTAATATGTTATAACCTTATTTGCGTTTTTCTAGTTTATGAAGCATTATTACAACATAATATAATTAAATCTATCAGAATATCATGTTTCATTAGTTATATAATTAAATCGTAAAATATTTTTGGCCAATATTTGAAAAGAACGGAGGTAACGGGGATAAAAAAATGTTCTAATGCGGCGAGTTCGCGTTACGGAATGGACAACGCGGGGGAGAAGTATGTGATATCTATTATAGCGTTCCATAAGGGATTACTTGAAACAACAAATCCAAAATCCGTTACAGAACGACCGCTGTATAACGAAATGAGAGAGTTTTACTTCCACGGTTCATATTATAAAAACTATATTGTTAGATTCGTAGTCAATGAGGTTCCAGAATCTATGCAATAGAATATCAAAATTCTGCTACCATAGCTGGTACATTATGCTTCATATGCCTTGATGTTTCTTAGAGAATGTTGATTGCTGAGCACTCTTATATTAGATTCTTATATTGAATGTTTCTGAAATATCTGAACTATTATGGATAATTTGGGACTCGAACAATTGTGCTTAATTGCCTCAAAATAGTGAAGGTGATGCGCAAACCATAGCAAAGGCTAATAGATGTTCATCAGATCTGCTTTGTTATAGTTTTAACACAAGTTTTGAAAATTTGACCATTTGCTATACCAAGACTAAGTTGAAGCTATTTTACATTCCCCAAACACCTTTTAGTTTATCTTATACTTGACAAGATGGGATTACAAACACTATTTTAGTTTCTTTTGAATAGTGTTTTTGGTGATAAAAGCATGAAATTTGTTATTCCTTAGATTTTGGTGAATCTCATCCCTCCATCAATGGGGTTATCTGCGCCACATGATTTTTCTTCTTTTACTCTCTCTCATCATCTCTCTTATGCCCCTTTTTCATTTCACTCTCTCCTCTTCCCTCCCCGTCAGCCCCTTCCTCTTCACCTCAAATCTCTCAACCACATCATCATCCTCATCAATGGATGCTGCCGGAATCACATCATATTGAGAATTTTCTTGTACCTTTTTTGCTTGAATAACTAAAGAGCTTGTTATTGTGAATATATGGTCTTACATTTCAGCAACTAAGCCCTTCTTAATTTAATTATCGATGCCTTGAAGCTTCACCTATGTTTGCATGATGGTATCTCCTCTAAATCAAGTAGCTTCGACCATTCTTGGCCATAAATCTGACTACCGTTCTACTATAGTTCGATATTTACTTCCCTGTGATTATCTTAAGCCAATGGCTATCAACTAGCTGCGCTTATAGATATATGCACACACACTATTACATATTTACATTTACTTCCTGTTTGATCTTTGTGATTTTTTAAAATTTAATGCAACGGTGTTTATGTAAACGACAGGTGATTTCGCCATGCACATTTTAAGAATTTGATTCCAGGGTGTTCAGGAATCGCTAAGAAGTGCGGGTTTGATTTAGCAGTATTACTCAACTGTAGATATATCATGTCTTCTAAATTCTAGAAATTGCTTTCATGATGTTCAGAAATGTCTGATTCCTTTCCAGTTCAAATGTCTTCACGATGAATGTCATTCATTTTTCCAACATTATATGATGATTGGCTTCACGAATTTTCAAATAATTGCGGTGTCTATCTCCTAGTGCCCTTCTGTCTTCATCAGGTTCGACTTCTGCTACAACTTCAACAATTGGAGTGTCGTTGTTCTTATGAAGGATCACAACGCGAGAAAATGACCTTTGTGAGCTTTGTTTCTTTGAGTAGCTTTCATTAAACTACATGGATTCATATCATGTTGACATTATTATTAGTTTCCTGTTTATGTTGAATACTTAGTCATACTTTTAGTCTGATGGATCTGTATTGTTGTATTTTTTCAGTAAAAAGCCAAGATTGGCAAATCCATCCTCCAAGACTGGTAAGAGTCACATCATTGTTGTTGAAAAATTTCACGAACTTGCTGAAAATTAGATACTCTTCACCACTTTTTTGCTTAAGAAGTGCGAAGGATGTTCAGGTTAGCACATGTTTTTGCATTATATCAAACTAATACTCTAGCCTGTGTTGATAAGTGATTTGAAATGGTAATTGTGATGAAATTTAGTGTAATTTGATAAGGGAAGTCTCATGTCGAGGAGTCTTATGTCGAGGTCCATGGTTATGTTTAGCCACCCGTAAATAACTAATAATATTTCCTTATCATCCATTACCACTTGAGTGGTAATGAATTTTATGAAAAATAACTCAAATATTTATCATCGGCCATGGATGTTACCATGAGTTTTTTCTTATAGAATTACACATTCATTACCGTCACCGTTTTTTATTACCGACCACCACAGGCCATAATAGTTACACGCTACTTCTGGACTCTGGTAAGCGGCAACTAACTATTGGGGGCATACTATTTGTTGATATGATAACTAAATGCTGAGAAACATCAAAAGGTTTTATCATTTTAGCTACAATAATTACTCTTATAAACGAAACTCTTATAAATCAATTAAAAAGAAAAGAAAAGCTTTAGCTTCTTATTAATTATTTCTAAACATATAAGTTTCTAACCTTTGCACTGTTGTTCTTTTGCTGCTGGTTCAGTTGTTGATATCAAGGTATTGACTTAATATGGAATTGTTCCATTAGTAACTTGAGAGATCAAAGTGTCCCTTTATCATTTTACCCTCTAAATTTTTCTAATTTCCCTTTGATTCATAATATATGTTCAATGATTCTTTTTCGTGGGTTGTGATCGTGCGAGTGAAAGTATTGTCATATCCTGTCAAATTTCTTATTTATGTTTACGTGTGTCATCTGTTTGCAAGCCTCTAAAAATTCTAACGGACATATATGTTAGAAAGTTAAGGGTAAATAATTAAGGGAAACGTATGAACAACGAATCTTTCAAATAGAGAAACTTTTCATCCCTACTTGTGTTTTTATCAGCAGCAAATAATACAAAGAAACTCGTGAAAACTCTAATCTATCCTGAAAACAGTGTGGAAATAAGTTTTAGACAACATCTAGAGAATACCTAATGATAAATCTGCCAAAGACAAGCAAGATAAACAGAGAAACCACAAACTGAAGCACCAATTCTTAGTATATGATCGCTCACCATTATTGTTTCAACCCGTCTACTAATTTATCCCATGTATGTTCTAGTCTTGCCATATATATATTCATGGCATGTGATCAGCACATGTGCTTGAGGTGAATTTGTGGCACCCAAATGTGTGGAAACAGACACTGCTACAGAATTGACCTTAAGTAACACATTTAGGTAACATTTTTCAAATTGTAGATTTTCTATATATTAGGTAGCACTTTTGTAACACTTCGTCCATTTGTAACATTTAATGTAACACTTTTATAATATGTAATATTTTATAGTAACACTTCTGAAATAGTAACACTATGAACTTTGTAATAGGTAACACTTCTGAAATAGTAACACTAGGATTTTTAAAATAGGTAACACTTCTAAAATACTAACAATAAAACTGTAAAATAGGGACTTCAAAATTTTCCTTTAATTAATTAGCTTTTAAACATTTGTTGTAGGTTAATAAAAATTAGAAAAAATAATACTAAGCCAAACAACCATTAACCATTGGCCTTTTTTGCGCAATTCTTTGAGTCTACGAAACTCGAAAAATTAGAAAACATAATAATAATATTGCATATTATGCTAATCTCTAAACTTAATAATAACAGGCGCTTTTTTTTTCTGCCGTTGAAAATTGAGTGATAGCAAAGGCCAAAATCTGGTTTGAGTCATCAACGACATTAAGTCATCAGCGCTAATCCCTAAATGCCAAAGAACCCCAAATGATACAAGTCAGTTTTCTCAAATTCCCAAAACATTCCTAATACGACGGAGAGCATTTACCAAAAACTTCATAACTCAAATCCATCTGCAGCGTCGTCGATCTCTTTTCTTCATCAGGTTTCCATCTTCATTTGTATTTTGTTTTTTGAAATTTGATGAGATCAGTGATTCATGTTATATTGGCATGTTTGTTCTTTGAAGTCACTCTTTTTATAATCTAGTAGAAATGTCAAACTTTATCATAGTGAGTTTGAAATCCCTAATTTAGTTTTCCCAATTTTTTGATTTCACTGTCAATTGTGTCGAGTTATTGCTTAAATGAGAAATCTTAATTGTTTCTTTATTGGATTTTACCATCAATTCTGTCGAATTTCTTGATTTTACTGTCAAGTTGTGTTTACAATTGTTGATTTTTTTGTAGGCACTAGCTTTGATACAGTATTGGAAATATAGCTCTTCGGTGACTAAAATTTTCATGGATAATCACTGAATTTCTCTTAGCCAAGAAGTCTCGAAGGTAAGACTCCATGATTATTCTCTCCTTGCTTGTTGTTTTTTTTATTTTCAGACTCTACTTGGTGATTTTTCCTTACTATTCAGTTGAGATTGCATGTCTTTCTATAATCTGGCCATCGCACTTTTGTGATTACCCTTTGTGCTTGCATCAATACTGTATTTGTGTTCAGGAAGTGATTTTTTGCTCTTATCCCTATATCTTCCTAGTAATTGTGAATTAGCACTGCTTGATGCTGTTATAAGAAGAATAGTTTAAACTCAGAGGATATATGGTTCTGATCTTTTGCATCTAGCTTAACACATATTTTCGACCTTTGATTAATGTAAAATTGAAGCATTGTGTCCTTTCTTATTCATAAACGTATGACAATTGGTTTGAGAACTACTCAACAGATTTTAGTCCAGTTGAAGGTGTGAGTTTTGAAGTGCTCTTAACCTATTATTTGAGATTTGCAAGTCTCGAGTTAAGTTTTTGTTACGTGTGATGGATTAATCTTACCTGTTTTTCCTCTCTCTTGGGCACTCGTGGGAGTGAGCACCCTGAAAATGCTTTTACTTCCATGCTATTGTACTTCAATTGAAATACATACTTATGTTGAGCATGTTTCTCTTTATTTACCCTGGTTAATTTTCTCTTATAATTTGCAGCACACCACACTCTTAGTCCTCAACTCCTCACCTTAACTTGAAATAAAATCCTATCATCTATTTTATAACATGGAGTGGCAATAATGGTTTGTGTGGGATCTGACTTTTATATTAAACTTCATATCTAGTCTACCTTTATAGTTTATATATTGGATATTTTTATCATGTAACTCTTCTATTGCAAAGTCCAGGATCTGGGTCAGACTTTTCCTCACCTTCACCTTATAGTGGACTAGGATAATTTTTTATAGTGAACTTGGATGAAAGTAGCTAGGGAGGTTTAGGGGAAGGATAAGACGAGATGAACTTATAACTAGTATGACGACTTAGGAGTACTGTTCCATATTATGGAATTTCTCTTACCGTCTCTTTCTTTTACTCCCTCTTGAGTGTCTGTTCACTAACTTAGCTTGCATTGTCATTTTAAAGAACATGTATATTCCCATTGATTTTTCTTTGTACTTTATATTACTGCTCCATGGCTTGGTTTTACAGATAGTTTAAAACTCCGCTCCATGGCTTGGGTTACTGTGTCATGATTGCAACAAGAAATTATAGTATCTTACTGAATTTTGGAGTTGTTCGATGTTACTTGTTGTTATTTGTTGATATATCTTTGAACCTAATTAGGTAATCTACCTATGTTTTTCTTAGTTGTATTCTATTGGTGATTTTCTTTATGTTGAATTTTTTAGGTTGTAATTATATATAACTAGGTAGATATTCATATTTATATATAACAGATAAATATTTGTGCGTTTCGTAAAGAAATTATTTGTGTCTCTGCAACAGTAAAAGGGAAGGAGTTTAATCCATGGTTCTCTATTATAAAGATTAGGACAAAAGAATTAATAAAGGCAGTGAATAATTTTTGCCATTGACACATTACTTTATCCTTATTTTTACTTTATTCTTATTGTAATTCTCTCATATGGTCTTTTTTACATTGATACATTATTCTTATTGTAATTTTTGCAAGACGTATGTGATCTATTCTTATTTTGTAGTGAATAATCATTTGTGTCTACCATTGTGGTTATTGCCAATTTACTCTATGACATGGTATAGGCTGATGTCGATGTTTAAAATTAAAACCTTGTTTTAATGTATTGTTTTAAGGTAACAAAATGAGTTGTTGGACCGACTTTTTGCAATTTAGTAATAAGTATGAGGAAGGAGTTGTGGATTATTTAGATATAGAATTTGGTACGCGAGCAATTGGAGATCAAATTAGTTGCCCGTGAAAGTTGTGCCATAACCGCTTTTGGCATCATAGACACAAATTGTACGATCATTTGATTGTAAATGGCATTGAGCCTGGTAGTGAACAATTTCATTATCATGAGAGGACTACTGATGTTGATATGCCAGACATCGAAGATAACATGGATGGTCTATTAAATGACATCTAGACGGATGCCGTTGAAGAGTTCCCTAATGGCCTTGAAAGCATTGGAGATGATGCCAGTCCAGAGGCTAAGAAGTTCTATAAACTGGTTGAAGATGGGAAACAAGAGCTATACCCTGGCATAACAAATAATGGTTTTTCTGATAATCTAGAGTTGATTCTAGAACTAATTCCCGAAGCCAAATTGCCAAAGTCCTTCAATGAGGCTAAGAAAATAGTGAAGGATTTGGGTCTTCATTATGACAAAATTGATGCATGTCATAACGATTGTATACTATACTGTAAGGATTATGAAGTGGCTACATCATGTCATGTATGCCATGCCCCAAGGCGGAAATAGAAGGAAAATCAAGAAGAAACAGGAACGCAATCATCTAAGAGTGCTTATCAAATTCCAGCAAAAGCTGTGGGGCATTTCCCTCTAAAACCTATGCTTCAAAGGTTGTACATGTGTTATGAGACAGTAGAGTTAATGAGATGGCATCATGAGAAAAGGAAGAAAGATGGAAAACAAAGACATCCTGCTGATGGTGAGGCTTGGAAGGAGTTTGATCTGACATACCTAGATTTTTCTAAAGAGGGGTGTAACGTTCGCTTAGGCCTTGCAAGTAATGGATTCAATCCATTTCGAACTATGTGTACACAACATAGTACATGGCATGTTGTGCTGATCAATTACAACTTACCCCCATGGTTGTGCATGAAGTCAGAGTTTTTGATGATGTTGTCTTTATTAATTCCAGGGCCCACTTCTCCTGGGAATGACATTGATGTTTACCTCCAACTATTAGTAGACGAGCTAAAAGATTTATGGGAGTTTGGGTTGGAGACTATGACGCTTTAAAGCAGCAATCATTCAAAATGTATGCAACTTACGATCAACAACAAGTGATTTTCCAGGATGTGCATGCTATGTTGTCAGGTTGGAGCACCAAAGGAAAGTTTTGTTACCCCCATTGCCACTATGAAACCGCCCATCAACATTTGAGTAATAGTAACAAGACAATCTATATGGCACATCGTAGAACGTTGGATGCGGATCATCCTTGGCGGCATGATGAGAAGTCCTTTGATGGGACAAAAGAAGAGAGGACAACCCCCATTCCTTTGACGGGGACCCAAATCTTAAGCCTACTGAAAGATTAGAAAAATAAGTTTGGGAAGCTACAACCCAAGGTTACTTGGGGAGATTGTCCATGAAGAAAGTTATCCATCTTTCATTCTTTGCCTTACTGGAAAGATAATAGGTGTCGCCATCATTTGGATGTCATGCACATAGAAAAAAAACATTTGTGATAGTGTGCTTGCACCTTTGTTAGACGTGACTGGTAAGTCTAAAGATCACTACATGGCTTGATTAGATTTGAAAAGAATAGGGATAAGACTAGAGTTATATCCTTTAGATTCAAGTGACAATCGGTATATTTCATTGCCAAAAGCATCATTTTCACTGACAAAGGAGGAAAAAAGAATATTTTGTGGTGTTTTGAAGAAGGCAAGTTACCAAATAGATGTACATCAAATATTGCAAGGTGTGTACAAGTGAAGGAAGGAAAAATATCAGGGTATAAGAGCCATGATGCTCATATTATAATGCAACACCTTCTTCCAGTTGCGGTTCGAGACACACTACCAAATCATGTGGCTTTACCTCTTATTAGATTAAGTGCCTTCTTTAAATCCATATGTAATAAAGTCATCAATCCAAAAGATTTGGATCGCCTTCAAAAGGAGATTAATGAGACTCTTTGTGAACTGGAGAGAATCTTTCCACCACCGTTTTTTAATATTATAGTGCACTTACCAATTCATTTGGTAAATGAAATAAAACTTGGTGGTCCTGTGTGTCATTGGTGGATGTACTCTATAGAGATACTTATTAGGAAAGTTGAAATCTTATGTTAGGAATCGAAGTCGCCTGGAAGCTTCTATAGCAGAAGGTTATTTGGCTGAGGAGTGCTTGATATTTTGCTCTAGGTATTTGCATAATGGTGCAAAGAAGCGTTCAAAAGGATTCAGGAAAAGACATGAAAAAGATGATAAAGCTGATGAGGAATCACCTTTATTCCCTAAAATAGGTTATCCTATTGGGAGCAAAAAGAAAGAAAAGGAAAAAGGGACGACATTCAATCTTGACTTGGAGACAAGGATCATCTTAGCTCATCGATATGTGTTATTTAATTGTGAAGATAAACAAGTTGAGAAATACATCCAGTGAGTTATATTTTTATTATTATTAGTATCATCTTCTTAATGTGTAGAATTTTCTATTCTACACTATTTCAGTTACTTATGTTTAATGCATTTATTAATGTAGTGAACACAAAGAAGTTGTGAAAAAGATATCTAGAGACAGGCGGAAAAGAAGATGGAGAGAAGCTCAAAATAAAACATAGTAATGAGTTCATGGATTGGTTTAAAGAAAAGGTTGAGTTGGATAATGCCAATGATCGTATTAAGTGGTTGTCCTTGGGTCCTTCTAGTGTTGCTAGGAGATACAATGGATATTTTTGCAATGGCTATAAGTTCTACACAAGAAGGCATGATGACAAATGCAAAACCCAGAATTGTGGTGTCTCATTAGCTGCTTTAACTCCAAGCTTTGCAAGTAGTAAAAATAGTAATCCCTTTTTTGGTAATGTTACTTATTATGGGATCATAAAAGAAATAATTGAGATAAACTACTAGAGTGCATTCAATGTTGTGTTATTTAAATGTGATTGGTTTCGTTCGGAAATAGATGATTACGGCCTAACTCATGTAAACTTTAGTAAATTGTGTTCCACATGACCCTTTTGTCTTAGCGTCACAAGGGCATCAAGTATTTTATGTGGAGGGTGGCATTGAAGCGGATTGGCATTTTGTGGATAAAAAGTTTTCAAGAGACTTTTCTTACGCTGAGGTGGAATATGAAGCTACTTATCCTGATGAAGTTCATGAACATGCCGAGAATCTCAATCTGGCTACTGTGAATGATGATGACATTAGTTGGTGTAGACAAGGTGGTTGTGATGAAGTTGAGGTGCTCCACAGAGTGAACAATGGAACAAGTGGCAATTGCCATAAAAATAATGATGATTTAGATGAGACTGACTGGGATTGGATAGAGTCTTCAATTTGACTTTACTAGGGAGTGTTGTTCTAGATTGAAAACAGTCCAAGACCGAATGCCATTTTGTGATTCTTATTTTCATATTAGTATATTAGTTAGACAACTCACTGTGTTGTTCAATTTATCCTCATATATCATTCTCTTATTTTCCATATGATTGAAGTATTTGATTTAAGGAATTGACAAAGTATTTTTTTTTTAATGAAAATTAGCTTCTTTTTTTAGAAGTGCTAAATAAAAATGAAATTTCTATAGATACAAGAACAATCAATTATATCAAAAAATGAAAATACATTACCCTTTCATAATCTTATAGCAACCTCAAAAGAATTCTCTTCACCCAAGTTCCACTAATTTTGAATCCCTTGCTCTCTCAGACTTTTCTTTGAAAGGATAACTTACTCTCAATTCTAATACAACGTCAATTTCTTTTTCTTTGTGAATTTGTTATGTGGCTATGTCCTATGTGTTCAGCTTATTGGTTTGCTAAACTATACTACATTCTTTTGATATGTTTCTTTCTAAAAGTTCATGTTGGTTGTTCTTGTTGGCGTTGATTGTTTATCTGTTGCCATTAGAGAGGAGCTCTACCTGTTAGATAGTGCTGCTCGTTTTCTAGAAGCACATATTCCTCCGACATGTAAGCAAGCAGTATCATTGATTTATGGTTATCTGAACCAGTAATGAAAACTATTGGTGGTTCTCCTTACCGGTAGTTGTAATGCTTTGGCAGTTTAAACTGCTAGTTTTCTTAAAAATGTCTTGTAAGAATAATTAGCGTGAAAGAATTCATAATCATATCTATATTCCCTTGACCTTCACTAGAACTTCGGAGTTTGGGTTGATGGTGCTATACTGTTGTATTACAAAAATTTGACATGAACAATCCCAGCTAATGTCAAATTTAGTTAGCCTTTAGGTTCAGGTAGAGGGTCACAGGGTTTTGATGTTAGGTTTGCAGGTCAAGTGGGTTTGTGGGTTCCAAGGTGGTTAGGCTGATGGGGTGACTGCACTAAGGCTAGGGCCTAGACAATTGAGGTAGAGCATATAAGTTTTTTTTTTTTAAATGATATGCTTAACCAATTATAAATTACAGGAGTGGCATGTCAATCATTTCTTTAAAGTACATCAATTACATTTGCAACAAAGAACACCATAACATTTACGATAATGACATCAATGATTATAGAAAAGACAAGTTGACACCACATAGGGAAGAAACAAAAGTGGATATGTAATGAAAGCAAAAATAGTCTTCTTTAAACAATTAAATTGTTGTAAATATTGGATTTCTTATTGTTCTATAAGAACAAAATCATTTGTCAAGAGTTTGGAGTCATCCAGATTAACCACTTGTAACTGTAACCCATAATGACAGAATTGGGTTTTAAGTTCAATTGTTAACATCCAGGGCAGCTGACATTCATTAGCATGTTCAAGGGACTCAAAGTGACTCAAATAAGATGATTATGTGTTCTAATAACCGGTTCAGACTCCTACCACTAAGTTGGTCTTAAAATCTCCAAATACATGCATTGTGTCAATTAGTTTGTTTCTGTATATACTATATATGTCTTGAACTTTGCATTAGCTTCTTTTGGTGCACAAGAGTTAAATACTCCTTGTGGTATAGTAATATATAATATAATACTTTGCAAGACTTTAATGTACTTTTGTGGTCTCGAACTATTTAATGTACTATTGGCTTTGGAACTTTAATGCCTTAATTAGCAGTTTAGCATTACACTCTATGTTACTCTTGCTCGGGTATTAGTAATATATTTGAGCTCTTTGCCTATGTTTTTCTCCCTCTGTTATGTTATGGACTGTGTTGTCATCATGCTTGGAATTCAAAAACATCTTTTTATACAATAACCCTCACTACCATACTAATTTTCTCATTATTGTTTGCTTGTAGTTTACATAGATTCATCCAAAGAACATTTCCTTGACGTGTTTAAGGAGTATTGCATACAAGAAGGATTTGCAGTAAGGGTAGAGAAGGCTGGTAACAGTAGGTTCACTGCATGTTGCATTGTTGAGGGTTGTGACTGGAGGATCCACGCATCCATGTTGTTAGACAATAATACTTGGGCAATCAAGACCCTCAAAGGAGAACACAGGTTGTGTGGGAGGTTGGAAACCAATCCTATGATTTCCACTGTTTGGTTGACAAGACATTTAAGGGGTGACATTGAAGCTACACCAGAATCCCTATTAAATCATTATAGAAGTTATGCCAAGAAAAGTTCTGGTTGAAGGTGAAGAAGAGGATTTTGTATAAGGTAAAGGAGATGAAAAATGAAGTACTATATGGTGGTTTTGCTGAATCCTATGGGTTGTTGCCTGCCTATGTTGAGATGATTAAGCCAACAAACCCTGGAAGTTATGCTTTGGTGACCTGGTCAGGTAGCACTGACAGTGAATCTTCACACTTCAAGGCATGCTTCATCTCCATCAATCCCAGCTAATGTCAAATTTAGTTAGCCTTTGGGTTCAATCTAAGTTGCCATGTCAGAGGAATATGTGCTTCTAGAAAACGAGCAATTTAACTTTTCTACACCATAAACCCACCCGCCCATATTATGGTGAAAATTTTACTTTATGTACTGCCCAACATCTGAGCAACAGGCAGATGTGATTGCATCATCCAAGGATTTCTAAATTGGAAATTAGTTATGATTATGTTTTCTAGTTTAGATTAGTCTAAGGATAGTTATTAATTATCGTTATTGTCATGAGGTGAATTGTTGGAGAATGATTATGGAGTTTGAGTCTCATTTGGAGATGAAGATTAATGAAGGAGGTTGTATTGTTCAAATCTGGAATGCGTATGAGGTAACTTTTATGTTCAGTAAAATCATTTACTCATGCATGCCCTTCTGTGTGCGGATCTCCTTATTTTGTTTTTGATAAATAAGTTCCTACTATGGCCATAGATATGAATGTGATGATAAAATGTCGTTGATTGAATATGAATACGCACTTGTTTTGTTGGCTTAGTTTATGAACTGAAAATAGAAAGTGGGCAAAGTATGGGTGGAGGATGGTTACTCTTTTGACCTGATAATACGGTCGGCTACACTCCATAACGAACCTTGGGGGTAGTATTGCTGAGCTTCATAACGAACCTTGGAGGCAACATTTGTCTAAAGCTTGTACTTGCCACTGATTTGTTCAAGATAATGAGCTATGCCAGCGTTGTAACGAGATGAAAATGATTTGAGAAATAAAATGTTTATAATGGGCTGAAGTAAAGGTTACGAGTTTTCCACTCATTTTGGAATTTTATTTGTTTTGTATTTCTTCTTTGAATCTGCAAGATTGGTGTTGTGAGCTCAGAGTTAGAAGTGGAGCAAAATAAATATGTCGTGTGGATTAAGGATGAGTTTGTATATTAGATAGCAGATTTGAGAATAGTTATTTTATATTTCATTGTATACAATATTTGGGAATTTAGTCGAGATATTTGTGTATTTAAGGATATTTTTCCGCTGCGATTTTATTAATTAAGATTTGGATTCTAGTTTATAGTTGTCGAGTGTATAATGCTAGCAGCTCGGAATGCGAAGAGCGGGCTGTTACATTTTTGAATGGGAGGATCTGAGGTGGTGGGATTTCGGGTTTGTAGGTGGTGGTGGGGGTTGAGCGAAGGTGGGTTTGTGCGAGGGTGTATGGTCGAGGGTTTGGTGTTGGGTTGTGGTTGAGGTTAGGGTGGTGGCTAGGGTGGTGGTTGGCGTCAGGTGGTTAGCCGGGGAAGGAGAGATATTATAAACAAAGTAAAAAATTGAATTTTTTTCCTTTCTTTTAACCGGTTAAATAGGTCATAAGTCATGTAACTTATTAAAGGCTTAAGTGGTATTAAAGTTAGGTTATTCCAGGATAATCCAATAGTTAACTTACTAAAATAAGATCGGTCAAAGGTTAACTTATTTTTAACACTTTTTCCTAACTTCTTCAACCCATAAACTTTTGTATAAGGCATGTCACATCTTGGATAAATGATGTGTTTAGCTAATAAAAAGGTCAAAACAGGGCCTTACAATGAAACCCACATCCCCTAAAAAAACCTCAAGCATGAATCCGTTTTCAGAGGGTTATTTTTCGTAACAGGGGTTACTTTTGAATTCATTTTCAGAGGCCGTGTTACTTTTTATAACAGGGGTCGGTTGCTTTTGTTGAATCTAGGTTTTTTTTTCTTCTAATTTTTAGGTGTTACTTTTTTGAATGCTAAGGGTGTACTTTATTGAAATTAGGGATTACTTTTTGTAATACTAAGGGGTTAATTTTACTAAAAGTATGGTGTTACGTTTTGTAATTATAAGGGGTTACTTCTACGGTTAATAGAGGTTTCTTTTTGTAATTATAAGGTGTTACTTTTGTAATTATAAGAGGTTACTTTTGTAATTATAAGGGGTTCTTTTTACTAAAACTATGGGTTACTTTTTAAATTTAGTATAGGGTTACTTTGTCCTTATGCAAGGGTTACTTTTATTGAAATTATGGGTTACTTTTTCAAATGCTAATAGTTGTTTTTTTTTCTTATGTTGAGGGGTTATTTTTTAGTGAAAGTATGGGTTAATTTTTATATTATAAGGGGTACTTTATACAAACACCGAATCATTTCTCAATCTCCCTCCCCTCTCTTTGATCAAACCATGAAACTGCCACGTCCTCTTCCTCTCCATCACGACCACCACAACCACCGACTCATAGAATAACCACCATCACTCCTCTCAACTTATCCATCAAATTGCTGCAAACCCATTCAAAAAAAAAAAGAATAGAAACCATCATTATCTACGGAGGATGAGCCACAAAGCGTTGATCAACCAATCATAAACACATGCAGCAGTTTCTGAGATAAGTCTTCGAAAAACAGCGATAATCGGTCGGACAAAGTCGCAGGAAAAGTATAATCCGGTACAAGAGGAAGATGGAGAAGAAGATATAGTGGGAGAAGGTAAGTCAAAGCAGCTTGTCCAAATAAACGGTTTCAGATTGAAGGCTTAACATTCAAATAGTTCAACACTAGAAGCATGCCTTGAAGTGTGAAGATTCACTGGCAGTCTTATGTACATCCTTATCGGCTACCCTCAATTGGTGATATCCAGAACGTAAGTCAATCTTTGAGAACACACTTGCTCCATTCAATTGGTCGAATAGGTCATCTATTCTAGGCAAAGGGTACTTGTTTTTGATGGTAACATTGTTCAACTCTCTATAGTGGATACATAACCTCATGATTCCATCCTTTTTCTTCACGAACAACACAGGAGCTCCCCAAGTGATGCGCTAGGCCTAATATAACCTTTATCTAAGAGCTCTTGCAATTGCGTCTTCAACACACTCATCTCAGGAGGTGCCATTCTATAGGGTGCCTTAGATATCGGTGCAATTCCAGGAACTAAGTCTATAGTGAACTCAACATCTCTAGCAGGCGGCATACCTGAAATCTCACTCGGAAATACATCCATAAACTCGTTCACTATTGGAAATCCTTAAGTTTTAACTCAGCTTCCTTACTCACATCCTGCACGCTACAGAAGAATAGCTCACACCCTTTTCTAATCAATTTCTTTACTTGCATAGCAGAGATAACTCCAAACTTCTCAGGTTTCCCGAAACGTCTATAGGAGGTCAATTTTCCCGAAGGATTTCTCAACACTACCTTTTGAACAAGAAATATCGAGAGGTGGATTTCCCCCCCAAATCTCGACCTTTGTCAAATAAAGAAGGGTTCGGGTCGGCTGGGGTGTTACAGTACGCGACACGCCTTTCATTTAGCTTAGTTTCATTAGGTTTAGGCTCAGCTCTTAGCAAGTTCAAAATTGGGACTCAGAACAAGGCCTCTCTTTTGGAGGGCCCTCAACTTTTTGAAAGAAAAAAAATTCCCGAAAAACTGAAATCACGTACTCAACATTACTTTACACCCAAAAAACAATCAACCATACTTTCTCTCTCCTTACTTTTCTCCTAAAGCTCTGAACTTTCTATCTCTCTCTCTCCTCACTTTAATCCTAAAGCTCTAAAGAAATGAAACACAAAGGCGTGTAAAATATTTAATTTCATTGCAATCATCAGATAGTTTTAGTAGCTCGATAACATATCAAATAAATTTAAAGACAAATAAAACAACTAAACTCTTAAATCACACTCATCGATATGGCACATTGCCAAAATCCATTAATTAACACAAAAATTAAATTAAATTTCAAGAACAAAAATCAAATAATTAAAATAGTGAATCTGCTATCATTATTAGTATAAGATCATTGTAGTATCAATCAAGCTGAACCCCTATGGTTGTCATCCTCAACTTCATCGACATCCACTTCACCAACTAGTTCCTTTATAGATTTACCCATAGACTCGGGTACAAATAATGTGCAAACCATACCAAGGAAGTTGATGACGTTAAGCACAAAAAGGGAGTTCTTCTTCCCAATACCAGCTGGATAACCGTGATCTCTCTTGGCCGGATCCGAATCTTGTGACGCGTAAACAAATCCGAAGGCTCCAATGATGGCCCCAGCTTTTCCAATTGCTGCAGATATACCATTACAAGTGGACCTTAACCTAGCCGGGAAGACCTCAGCAGGCACCACGAAAGTAGTGGCATTAGGACCAAAGTTGGCAAAGAAGAAGGTGAGCCCATACATGATGATGAACCCAATACGATTCCCCTTTTGCTGCCAAATGATGGTAAGGGAAGGCAATGGCAAGCATGAAAACAGTCATGAAAAAGAATCCCATCATTTGGATCCACCATCGTCCAATTACGTCTATGAAAGCGACAGTAAACCAATATCCAGAGATGGTTCCACAAAGAGCAGTTAGAGTTTGAGCTCTCGCTATCATATAGACCTCCCTAATAGCATTCATATCAGCTGCAGGTGGAATCCATCCAATAGAGGTGAAAAGGTCCTTCTGGAAAAGGTTTTGACTGTAGAACACAATGTCAAGTAAAAACCAGGTCCTGGTTGTTCCTAAGAGGCGAATGTCGTACTGGCGAGCAAATTGGGCAGTGAACAACCCGAATGATTGGTTAGAACTTTTTCCAATTTTTTTAACCTTCTCCTCTTCGGCATCAATTTGAACCTTCAAAACCTTCGACATGTCAGCAGCAGCCTGCTTGGCATTCTTTGCAACCAAGACAGTGTACCTAGCAGTCTCAGGCATCTGCATACGCCAATAGTATGTCACAGCAGCAGGGAAGGCTCCAAACATCAACACAATACGCCACATGTAGTCTGACTCCGGTGGGAGGGAGGCCACAGGGTCGACTTTGAAAGGGGGAGGCTTAAGCATTGATGTCAAAATACAAGGGAAGAGACATTTGATGTCATTTCATTAGCTGTGTAATAGCTCACGTAACATGAATAATTTTAAAAAAAACATCAAACCAAATGTCATTGGAGAACTGGGTTCAGCTATAATTCCATGACTTGTAACAATAACATGAGCAATTAAACAATGTAACCAATGTTATTAGATGTTGCTCTAAATTTTACCGTTTTTTGAAAGGGGCGCCCAAGAAGCATCTAAAAATACCATGTACATGCAAATCATCACCCGATAAAGAAATAATAGAAGGTGGTTAATTTACGTTAGCAAATAGTTACGTTTATTTCTACACATACAATTCACCCATCTCCTTTTGCATATAATTGAGTTTGTTTTCTAAAAATTTGACACGAACAATCCCAGCTAATGTCAAATTTAGTTAGCCTTTGGGTTCAGGTCGAGGGTCACAGGGTTTTGATGTTAGGTTTGCAGGTTAAGTGGGTTTGTGGGTTCCAAGGTGGTTAGGCTGATGGGGGTGACTACACTAAGGCTAGGGCCTAGACAATTGAGGTAGAGCATATAAGTTTTTTTTTTTTTTTAAAAATGATATGCTTAACCAATTACAAATTACAGGAGTGGCATGTCAATCATTTCTCTAAAGTATATCAATTACATTTGTAACAAAGAACACCATAACATTTACGACAATGACATCAATGATCATAGAAAAGACAAGTTGACACCACATAGGGAAGAAACAAAAGTGGATATGTAATGAAGGCAAAAATAGTCTTCTTTAAACAATTAAACTGTTGTAAATATTGGATTTCTTATTGTTCTATAAGAACAAAATCATTTGACAAGAATTTGGAGTCATCCAGATTAACCACTTGTAACTGTAACCCACAATGACAGAATTGGGTTTTAAGTTCAATTGTTAACATCCAGGGCAACTGACATTCATTAGCATGTTCAAGGGACTCAAAGTGACTCAAATAAGAGGATTATGTGTTCCAATAACCGGTTCAGACCCCTGCCACTAAGTTGGTCTTGAAATCTCCAAATACATGCATTGTGTCAATTAGTTTGTTTCTGTATATACTACATATGTCGTGAACTTTGCATTAGCTTCTTTTGGTGCACAAGAGTTAAATACTCCTTGTGGTATAGTAATATAAAATATAATACTTTGCAAGACTTTAATGTACTGTTGTGGTCTCGAACTATTTAATGTACTATTGGCTTTGGAACTTTAATGCCTTAATTAGCAGTTTAGCATTACACTCTATGTTACTCTTGCTCGGGTATTAGTAATATATTTGAGCTCTTTGCCCCTGTTTTTCTCCCTTTGTTATGTTATGGACTATGTTGTCATCATGCTTGGAATTCAAAAACATCTTTTTATACAATAACCCTCACTACAATACTAATTTTCTCATTATTGTTTGCTTGTAGTTTACATAGATTCTATATTTCTTTTTTCGTAGGATAAGATGGCAGATTATGAGAAATACAGACAAATGAGGATAGCGGAAAATCGATTGAAGTTGCAAGAGATGGGAGTTAAGTCTATGTCAATTAATGAAGGGAAAAACAAGAACATGGAATAATAAGAAAAAATATCAAAAGTCGGATAACGATGATGAGTATACACTTGCTGAGATTGTGAACAACTATTGATCCACTCTAGTGAAGATAGTGATAACGATAAAAGGGAAAAGTGCATAACATTGAGGTCTCAATCTAAAAAGATGGTACTTAATTTGTGAATTATAGTTTTTAACCAACTTGGTACATTCCTGAAATTAATATGGTTTTCCATTTTACATATTTTAGAGCAAAAGATAAGTCCTGCTCAGCTTAAAGACAATGCAATCGACTCTCAAATAGGAATGGCAAGTCTAGTGAAAAGGCGTCATCCAAGCTCGAAAAATGAACATATAGAGGAGGAATCACAAGGGAAATTTACAACACGAAGTAGAAAGCAACCTCAATTAGATTTAATGAAAACTAAGCAATAACAAAGAGTGTCAATGTAATCTGATCAAAATCAAAGGTCGTCTGGTTTGGAAAATCCTCAGTTGAACATAAGTAATTCTATTGTGCAGAGTAGACCCTTGTCCCATGGCCCAAAACAAATTGAGGGTGATGTTGGTGTCCATACAAAGATGGTGCAGCAGAAATCAATGTTTGCTCCTGGTTCACTTGGTGCTTATATGAGACTTAAAGCCAGAATAAGAGAAAAAGAACTACGAGATAAGAAAGCAAATGCAGTAAGAGAAATTCAATATCAACACACCTTAGAGGGAGAATATGAGAATTATAGGAGCTCAAACGAAATTGATTCGGAACAAGGAGAAGAAGAAGTTGTAGATTGGGGAGATTTTGTGCATGCTCATAATGGCGAGATACAAGAACACCTAAAGGAAGCACTTCTCAACCAAGAGCATGAAAGAGAACAAGGAGGTAACCACTTATCTCTTATCTTTGTCAATCGATGATTTTCTTCCTTTTCTTTTGGTTCCAATAGCATTTTGTACTTCACCTATATATGTACTACATAACCATATGACGGGAAAGCAAAGCATGTTATCAAAATCTATAGTGCTGTCAATTTTTCCGATTTCATATTAATCACAAACTATCAGCAACTGAAAACTAAAGTGTACTAATTATAGAATATAACATAAAGTCATAAATAGACATGAAAAGACGGAAATAAGCTTAGGCTACTTTACCCTACATGACCGAGTAGATTTGTACAACTTGTCTAGTTGTAGATGACATGAAAGCTGCCACTTTAAGGTGTCAAATCATTTATTGATGCATTTATGATGCAAATGGTTTATATTGTAACCATCAGCCTCACTCGCTGTCTATGTCACTAAAGTTTAATATTAGCTGCAAGTTTCAGCTTAGGCATCTGATATAGGTCCAAGATTTTAGCTTTTAGCTGGCCTATTCTGTTGTGTCTTGCATTTTTGCCATTGAATGCTGCAAGTGAAAGGCATTGCCTGTAGCAAGGAGGCAAGGACCAACATACCATTTGGAAAGAAAAGTTGGAGTTGGTTTTCTTAAGCATCTTGTTTCCCTTAAACTAACTTCTCTCTGTTGCATGAAACCATTAGGCATAAGTACTGAATAGATTAGCAGTTCTATCAGCACAATGCCTTCAGGAATCAGGACTACAATTTCTGATCTAACATGCCTACTTGTTCACATTTTCCTAGTACAAGTTCAAGATCAACCCTTATATGAAGTGCGAAAAAATAGTTGACACGCTTTGGGCTTAAAAAAGAGTACCAACAAAAGCTCAAGATCAACCCTTATATGAACTGTCAGGAAATAGTTGACACACTATGGGCTGAAAAAGGAGTGAAAGCTTCATTATGGCTTGCATTGAAGGCAAGAAATAAGGCCCAATCACTCATACTTGGTGAGTACAAGGAGCAAGATGGTTTACTTTACATATATGTTGCAGAGATTAAGAAGTCCAACTATAGAAATAATATCAAGTTCAAGCTCAATAGTGGTATATTTGAGAGATTGTACATTTTCTTTGATGCTAACAAAAAGGGTTTTCTAGCTGGATGTAAGCCTTTTTTTGGTATTGATGACTATTTCTTAAAAGGACCTTTTGTGGGAAAACTTCTCGTTGCAGTTGGTAGTGATGGAAACAATCAAATGTTTCCAATAGCTTGGACTTGTGTTGAAGTGGAGGACACTGAAAGCTATAACTGGTTTTTGCAATTTTTGGATGATTATCTTGAAACAAATGATGGTTTTGGCTACAATATTATGTCTGATCAACAAAAAGGCCTCCTAAAAGATGTATCTCTTTTATGGCCCAGAGCAGATACTAGATGTTGTGCTAGACATGTGGACTGCAATTTTAGGTAGGTATTTAGTGTTGTGTGCGGTATAGAAGAGGCTTTTGGATAATTGCCAAAAGCACCACTAAAGATGAGTTTGAGAAGAATATGACATTCTCTGCTGACATTTTCAAGGAGGCAACAACTGATTTAAGGAAGAGAAACCAAAAGAACCAGAGCTTACTTCATAACCAATCCTTATCGCGACTCTATTGACAACCATATGAATGAGGTTTTCAATTCATATATTTTGTCATCCAGGCATAATCCAATAATCACAATGTTTGAGGATATTATAGAAGGGTTGATGGAGAGGCTTCACCAAAAAATGGACTTCATATCTAAGAAAGAAATTCAGATTTGCCATATATCAAAACTAAGCTGGAGAAGTCAAAGATGGATGTAAGAACTTGGCTAGCATTTTGGGATGGTCACTTTTCATAAGGGGTTAGGGAAGGGTTAACACAAACTAGGTATGTGGTGAGCATGCTTGATAAAACATGTAGCTGCAATGCTTAGCAACTCAGGGGAGTGCCTCGCAACTATGCAATAGCTGCAATAGGGAAAGTAAAGGAATTACCTTAGCACTATGTATCACACTACTTCTCAAAAGACACATATCGATCTAAATGTATACTTGTTTCCATTAGAGCCATTGAATGGACCACAAGAGTGGCTTTAATCAACCTATAACCCAATACTTGCACCTACTGTGAAAAAGCTACATAACATGGTTACTACGAAGAGAAAGCCATCTGTTGGGGAGATAGTTGGTACAAGATTATCCAAGAATGGGGTTACAATGAGGTGCAACAATTGTAGAGAGGAGGGACATAACAAGAGTAAGTGCCTACTCCTTTGAAAGAGTTTGTTCCAGCAGCACCTAAGGCACCTAAGCAAGCAAGCAACCAAGCTTAGAATACAAGTGCTACTCCACCAACCCAACAATCACATACAACAGTCCCTATACACAATACAGGTGTTGGTGTTTCTTACCCAAAATGGATTTCAACGACAATGCAATTTCTATAACTTATGTTTTTTATTCAATCACAGTTGGAAATTCTAGAAACTAATGTGGTTAAATCTTGCAGTTCAATGAAAGTCAGTCATGCCCGAGCAACACAATTAGAACAACCAATATAACTTCCGTTGGATCATTTTACTATCGAGCTACACAATTATTCTAAGGCTACTACAATCTAAGCATTTTCATTCCCTTCATTACACAATATCACATTTTCATTAGCATAATGAAAATTATGATCACTAACAATGCCACAACAATCCTACAATTCATGAACTTCTTGCTAATGTCTTCCATTTTGATCTTCTACGTCCATCTTGCTCCTAATGAAAGTCCCTATTTCATCCATTAATTCAAGAGGATAAGGTCTGTCAATCTACTCAAAGTGCCAACCGCATCTTATTTCATAATTTTCACAAATATAGAACCTCATGAAAGGATTTCTCACTATTTTAGAAACTCTTTTATTTGCTTTTTTGCCACAATCACAGAGGACCTCATTGAAATACATGTTGATTGCAGATTGGTGTTGTGATTACTTTCAATTTAAGGGTGTTGATGATTGTTGATTGAAGAAGCTGCAATGGAGTTTTGCTTCTTTTTTGTTTTTTTGGATTGTTAATATTTTTTGGGACATAAGATGAATTCCCCTGTTTCTTTTTGTTTGTTTTTATAGCTGATATTTTGGAACTGTAATTTAGGAACTGAAAGTTCCAAATATTCCAGCGATTACTTTTGAATTTAATTTACTTTTTTTTTGGTGTAGTTAACCTCAGTTGAGTTAACGATGAGATAACTAGTTGGAATGTCGTGCACAGGTAGAGGTGGGCATGGGCCGGGCCGGCACGTGGGTCGGCCCGGCCCAACACGATTTGGACCCAGCCCGGCCCGAGCCTGCTCGAGGCCTGGTCCGACCCGTTGTCCGCTACGTGGGCCGGCCCGCCTGTCACGGTCAAGAAATTTTATTTTCGGCCCGCACCGGCACGAGCCCGTGTGGGCTGGCCCGCGGGCAGAACACTCCTTTTCTTTGTTTTTTACCATAAAACTGTCAAAAATACAACATAAAACATGGGCCGGCCCGCGGGAAGCACAAGCTCGGCCGGCGGACCCGTGGGCCTAGGCCGGGCCGTGGACAAATTTTTAAAATTTCATGCCCGGCCCGGGCCGGCCCGCCATTTACTCAAGCCCGCGGGCCGAGCTCGTGAACAGCCCCGGCCAGCCCATGCCCACCTCTATGCACAGGTCCCAAACAGTGCATAAAATAGTTATAGATATTGAATAGTAATAAAAATTAATAGTTTGGATCTTTTTTATGCCCTAAACTCTAAGCTAGGCCAATATGATAGTAATTGTTTCATTGATTGGATTATGGACATTATATATTCGTCATAAATACATTAAATTACGTACGTTGACGGGACACATATTCTTACCTTTAGATGTACGAAGTATTAACAAATGGGTAAACTTATGAGATGAAACACTCCACAAGTATACAAAGAAAAAGGCACAAGTTGTCCATTACAACTAAGCTAAGAGCCAAAAGTCTTTATGACGCTTAGTTGTGATTAAATATCCTCCTACTCTTTTACTCTTCCGTCGTACAGCTAGTGCCATACAAGTTGCATGTTGTATGCAATACTCCACCACCCCGACACCACCGCCACCCACGCCTGTCGCAACCTTGTTACTTGCCCACATTAGTAGCAATCGCCATGTTGTTGACTGCTTCTTTTGACCCAACACTAGTAAAGACACTTCTTGTTTCCTTGCCTCTTCTATTATGGTGGGTCCTTTTTCTTTTCCTTCTGCCATCTTTACCTCCACTTCTACCTACAAGTTTCATTACCATCAAAATAAAACATCATGACGCTTACACAAAAAGGAGGATACACATAAAAAAAAAAAAAGGTACTTGATTCATAAAGTTGAACAAATACAAAAAATTAAAGTAGCAAGCTACTACAACTAATAATGTTGTAGCTCTAATTAACTTACACTGATTTTATTAACATTTTAGTCGTAGCTTAATCGTTGATTAGACATGTAGCTAGTTAGCTTACGAGTTTTTGTATTGTATAGAAAGATATTAGCGTTATATTGCTTAAGAATTTTAAGGGATTGCTAGTTTGCCTGGTTATGTAAAGATAACTCACCTCTGGCATCTTAGACTGGCATGTCTTCTTCATAGAGTGTAGTAGCTCATAAATCTTTGGAGACATCTTTTTCCTTGACTCTTCCTTTTCTGTAATATCGATATGGTTATTAAGGCTACTTGGAAAGCCTTGTTAAGATCACAACAAAACATCAAGGAAGAGCCACATTAGTGGAATTTTCATATCATCCATCAATTAGCACATAAGTGAGATTTTCATATTATATGCAATCAAACTCTAATATATCATTTTTTTTACCAACATTCAAAAACAAATGTATCATTTCCTACGTTTCCTTTTAAATGCAATAATTGCAGTTTACACCTTTTATGGTATTACTTTGACCACAAATTTTTATTATTACATAGAAATAAAAATTATAAAAATTACATATTATTAAAGTATGTCACGTCACGAATCTAATAAGATTACACTTGACTATGTTTTTCATTATGTACAAATCACAAATCTTAGTCAAAGTGATAAATATGAATAGTAAAAAAAGTATTTTTGTTGCATTTAAAAAGACGGAGGAAGTATTTATTTTACTAAAACATAGGAGTAGTCCTTTAATCTGAATTAGTTAATATATCGATCGTTCAAATATATTATTTGTGATTGAAGGCATTATATTTTATGTTTCTAATTAAAGCTAAGTTATCTCGTTGAAATCATCCTTAGAACTACTTCCATATTTCAATATTATATATTGATAAAACTTTATTACTAGATATGAGAAAAGACAAATATAGCCTAGTTTTTTGTAGCTTCTTAGTTATATCTCAAGAAAAAAGATGTTTCATTAAATAAATTTTTTCTTAATAGTAGTATACAAACCTATCTTGGTTGTGAGCTTAGCTACATAGAGAAGAATGATAGAGTCATGACTCTGAACGGTATGAGTGAGTGCCCATTGAAGTGCAACTTTGGCCTCAACACTTGAATCAACCACCACCATGATTTTCCTCCCTTGATCACTTGTCTTCAATTTCTCAGAATCTTCCTCAATTTTGGCATAATTGTTCCCTTCAACTTGATTATTCTGATCAGATTTTTTAACACTATAATATGGTGAATTACTACCTAATTTGTTTTGCACGGGAACCTTAACAAGTGGCCTAATTCTATTTACACAAAATGCTTGCAATTTTTTCCCCCGTGTTTTCCCCATTGCTTTTGCCTAAAATTTTAGAGTGGTGAAGAGCAAATGAGGAAAGAGAATGTGTCTTTATATATGTTGATCAATCTAATATGTAGGTTGTTAAGGATAATCATGATTCATGATGGAGAATGATAATGTGTTAAAATATGAGTCATGCTATTGTATTGCCTTTTGCTTTTTCCTCTTTCTTTATATCTTTTTCTTTTCTTTTTCATATAAGCATTTGGTTGTATGTTGTTATTATTTTGTCATGTGGGGTTAAAGTATAAGTCGATCAACGTGATTGCCATCAAATTGCAGGACCCTTTGTCTAGAAAAGAATATTTTAATTAGTTTGATCAATCTTTTCCCTAGCCCTTAATTCCAATCTATATGATTGCATTAGGGTAAAAGGGTGATCAAGATTGGCCATTGAAAAATAAAATAAAAAGATTTGTGGGTGTAAAGAATATTCGAGGGAATAGGAGATGAAGGGTGATAATATTTGAGGAATAGATGTAGGGAGAAATGAGATAAAAATAATGTTTTAATGTATTATTAATTAATGAAAATTCAATAATAAGAGGGTTGTGAATTTTTATGTTCACTGAATTACTCCATATGAAGGACTACTAATACCTGGACAAACTCTTTGAACATTGTCTACCTGCTCAACAATTCAGAAAATGGGGATAAACATCTAAAAAGCCAATTAAAGGACATAAGACACCAAGCTTAAGTTCTTCCCTAATTCTTGTATGTAAAGTTGCAAGATCAATTGTGCAAGAGGCTCATAATTTAGCAGCCTCAAAATTTCGATCTATATAGCTTTTAATTATTTTTCTATTGTAAAAAAAAAAGGTTTTACTTTTTTAAAACACTAATATGAACCTGGTGCACACTAACTTAGTGTGCATCTGATCCATCTCACGTGAGTTGTAATGATTATAACTTTCTCTTGGCCACGTTCAATCTTCCACTCTTTCTCTCTCGTCTGATAACTTCTCTTTCCTAATAGTGTATTTTGAAATGATATAGTGTATTTTGAAATAATATAGTGTATTTTAAATTAACATAGTGTATTTTGACATGATAGTGTTTTGCTGAACTTTTTGACACAAGTGTTTTTGCATGATATAGTGTATACTGACATGATATAGTGTATTTTGAAATGATATAGCTTGTTTTGACATGATAGTGTTTTGCTGTATTTTTTGGCATGATAGTGTGTTTTGACATGATATAGTGTATTTTGAAATGATATAGTGTAGTCTATTTGTATATTACACAAAATTATCATAATCGATCGTTATAGTGTTGTCATGATAGTGTATTTTGATAGGATATAGTATGTTTTAACATGATATAGTGTAAGTCTGTTCTGAACAACGAACAACTGTTTTTGTTAAAATTTTAGAGCAAGAGAATCTTATTGAAGAGAGAGAAAATCACGTATCTTGGGAAGTGAGAGTGACTACTTTGTAGCGGGGCACCTGTCTGGGCCTGGTGCATAGTATTTTTAATGTCAATCGGGTCCACTCAAAACGGATTGTTACTTTATGTGGTTGTTTGGTATACTTGGAAATTTAATTTCATTGGAAGTTCCATTTTATAGGAAGTTATCTCCCTTAAACATTCATGTAATCTCTATTCCTTTTTGGTCAATGAACTTTTGTATTTTTTTATCTTTCTTACTTGAATATTCTATTCAACATTAATTTTTTTTTTACCATGTATAGTGATTATTATATATGGAACATCTACACTTAAATTTTACAAATACCTACTAGCATTTTTTACACGTTATACGTGTGTGTCATATTAGCGTTTTTTTCTCAATTAGTTATACATCAATGTAACAAATTTTTTGATTCAAATAGACATTTGAAATTTTTTGTATGTTTTTATTAAATTAATATTTCGTTGGTTTTTTTAGTTATATGTTCATCATTATCCAAATATAGTATTGAGAGAAGCAAATATAAGGTAGAAGAAAGCTTATACTCAAATAAAGTGGAAATTTTTGTGTATATGGTTCAATCGTTGAATATTAATAAAGTGGAATAGTTTGGTTTCTATAATAGAGTTTATCGAATAATAATCAATATTTAGGTTTTAGAATATTATCAGTATAATTATTAATATGAAATTCAAGTTTTTGTTTTTTTTAGATCGTGTCAATCAAGTTATATTATACATTTAATTTTTTATTATGGTTTTTCACACATATGCAAGAAGATGAAATCATTCTTCTTAATTTAATATTTAATTGAAATTTTAAAGTTATTTTCATTGTTAACTTATACAATATATATGGCAGGTAGGAAGAACAAAGATTATTTAATATATATGACAATTTAAATTCACTAATGGTGTTTAGACTTTTTGTAAGACACCATATTCCTCCCCCTTCACTTATATAATAGAGATTAAAAGATATTAATTGTCAAATATCTATACTAATATATTAAAAGGCGTGCATAAATTAGAAACGATGCCACGTGGCGCTCTCCCTAGGGAGTTTTAGTTCATGTAATCCATGTACAATAAAAAAAAATTAAAAATTGCATAGTATAGGTTTTGATCCCGTGACCTCAAGTTCATGAACTAAAGTTTTAACCACTAGACCAAGTTGTATTTAGTGCTATCATATCAAAGTACAATATTAATAAATGAAAATTTTCTTACCCGGGGCATAGCCCGGACCTAATAACTAGTATTTATATCAAAAACTGTGTAAAAGTAACCAACTAGGAAAAATAAAAGGAGTATAATATAGTTTTATCTTAGAAAGAAATACACTATATCACAAAGAAACACACTATCACAACATACTATAACACAAATAAATACACTATAGCACACACAAACACACTTTATTGAAACTGACAATACAATCATAGTCTTCTATAATAGGTTCAATTGTACAATCAACTATATAGCAAAAACTGAAAAACAGAGTAATAACTTGAAGATAGAGAAAATGAAGCAGTTATGAGAGAGAGATTGAAAAGACAAAAAAAAAATGAAGAGGGAAAAAGACAAAATAGTAAAAGTTGTAATCATTACAACCTACATAATATCTATTGTGTGCACTCTAATTAGCGTGCACCAGATTCATATGAGTTTTTTTTCAGAGTTAGTATTTTAAGAGACCGCCTACTTTTAAATTAAAATTAGCCAATTACAAGTTCTATATTAAAAACAGATTTAGTCCAATAGTGACTAGTTTGATTTCTTTCAGTGACTAGTTTAATCCATTTGGTGATTAAGTCTACTTTTATACTTCCTTCATTTCAATTTAGATGTTACACTTTTAAAATCACAGACTCCTAGACAATTTTTGGAGAGGAAAGAGATAGAGAAAAAAAAAAAACAAATGGGTCCCATATGATAGGAGAGAGATAGAGAAAAATTATTACCCAAAATGAAAGTATAACATCTAATTTGAAACTTTTTTAAAAGTGTGACATCTAATTTGAAACGGAGGAAGTATTTAAATTAAACCGTCTCTTTTAATAATTTGTATTTCTTTTTAAGTACATAAGCCATGTGCCGACATATTCATTTCAAGAAGGAAAATGAGCTATAATTATCTTCTAAAAAAAGAAGGAAAAGAAAAACAAAAGCTACAGTAGCCTTTGAGTGCAAAACAAGCTTCCAAACAAACAAATATACAATTGCTTCCTTTTCATCTGCAGCCAACTTCAATTAGCTTGAGTTGATTTTCAATTCTAGAACTTTTGACACAACAACCTGATGACCAAAAAATAAGTTGTCTTTTTAAGAAAATAATGATTAAACATAATGTATAGCAGCGTTGGTGGGCCGTTAGTTTGGGAATAATCAACGCTAGTGTTTAGCCAAGGGCCAAGAGTCGAGCCACCACCTGTGGAGAAAGCTCAACTACCATTATTTTACATGCTATCATCTATTTCTTCCATTGATGAAAGACCCGCCCGAATATTAATTGTCACAAATTAGAATTTTGATAACAATTATTGTTATATCTTTTCACTTTTTAAGGAATAACTAGTTATTAGGCCCGGGCTATGCCCCAGGTAAGAAAAATTTTCATTTATTAATATTGTATTTTGATATGATAACACTAAATACAACTTGGTCTAGTGGTTAAAACTTTAGTACATGAACTTGAGGTCATGGGATCAACCGGAAGGGTCCATAGCTGAAATACTAAATACAACTTTTCTAATTTTTCCACTCACAATCTTCATTATTTTTGAAGGTACTTGGCCTTTTTGAAATCTCATGTTAGCAATAAAGCACAACCGGAAGGGTCCATAGCTGAAAGGTTCCCTTTATGGGAGACAATTACGTTTTGCTTGAGATATTTAGAAAGTGTTAATACCATGTTCACTAGACCAAAAAGGAATGATGATGGTGTTCCACACATCAATAACTATCTATACAACTCATGTAGTCGTGTATGTCGTTGGAAAGAGAGAAAATGTCCGTCTTGATGACAAAAGTTTCAAGCAAGCACATCGCTATGTTTTGCTTCATTCGGATGAGATGAAACTAGTATTTGAGTAAGTATCATTATGGATTGTTTAGCGAATGTATCTATAATCAAAACGTTAACAAACACTTTTTTCAAATTTTTAAGTGATTTTTTACAACTAAAGTAACAAGAGCATGGAGTCGCAGGAAGTAAGCCAATGAATATCTCAAAAATCAGTGGACGCTTAAGGCATTCTCCGATTGGTTGCAGAACCAGGTTAAATGCTTCAAAATTTGAAGTTATCTTAATTATTAACTTAACAATCTATTCGAAATTATAGGTCCATAACCTAGATGATAGCACTGTAGAAGGAAAGTTGAGAAAAGCATTGGCCGGTGGATTAAGCAACCGCGGTAAAATTATTAATGGTTATAAGTTTGATGATGTGATCGTGAACAGTTTCGGAAGACACAAAATTCTGGAGTGATGGTTGATGCCGATGGCCAAGTGTATTATGGAAAACTCAAAGACATATTTGAACTTGATTATTATGGTTCTTTTAAAGTTGTAATGTTTCGTTGTGACTGGGTTGATATACGTAGGGGTTGTAAAACATACCCAATTGGCAGAGTAACTGTCGACTTCTCGAAGTTGATGCACACTTGTCGAAATTTGCCAGATTATCCATTTGTTTTCTCTTCTCAAGCAGAACAAGTTTTTTATGTCGAGGATGAGATACAAAAAAGTATGGCTTCATGTAATTAAGACTAAGCCTAGGGACTTGTTTGATATACCTGACGATGATGAGATTCTAGAATAGTAGGGTTTTGGGTTCTAATAATTAATTGTTCATTTGTATAGATTTATTCTTTTATGTTGGGTTCGTGTCGTTAACTGTTTTAATGAAATTTCAGGCATTAATAATATTGTAATTGCCAATTTCCCCATTTCCTTGTTCGTATAACTCTTTCTTGGGTTCTATATTCATCATGTATTTTGAAGTATATGATTAGCAATTAATATATCATATTTTTCATGTCACTATATGTGCTAAAGGACTGATTTGTTGAGATTGTATATTCTGGAATCAACATAAAGGCTGCAGTGATACATGTGATCACGGTTTGTTGTGGATATTTTGTGATTTTTGCAGAGTCCGTGTGAGCACGCCTTCTATCTTGATTGCGCTAGGAGTGATTCGATCAATTTGTTATCTGTAAGTGCTCATAACTTTATTCATCTTAGAACTTAACTACTAAGAGTATTAATAACTATGGTTTTGAGCTAACTTTGTTACTTAGGGTAAACTTTTACCAGACTATTGGCAATAAAATTACCTCATCATCACATGAATTTGTAGATCCAATGATTTAAATAAAGTTAATCACTCTCCTCAGATTTTTATAGTGACCAAGCCAATCATGTTGCTCTTTAGTTGGCATTACTATTGAGTTCTCTTGCATGCTTATATTAGTTTCAATTAATGACTCATTTCCATATACTTGTGTGGATTGTGGGAACGTGCATTTTCTATATGATGTGCTCTTTTTTTAGAGTTACTTCAGTTGAGGCTTGTCACTTAATTGCTAGAGGTTTATTTGAATATTTCGCATCTAGCTTATTAATTCATATAGCCTATTTGAATGTGCATTTTCTATATGATGTCCCGGATAAATGTATAGGATTTTGAGTTCTGTACTCACCTCTAAGGCCCTTGCTTCTGCAAGAGAAGAGTTTTAGTAGTTTCACAGCTATTCTGTGACTTCGGCTTTACTTCTTTTAAAGACTTGTATCTACTTCTGATTGATCTCTGAAATGCTAGATTACAAGAAAACTTGTGTAAAATTAGATACACATGAAACCTACCTCTTTAAAACAAGTACTCTTTCAATCTTAATAGGATTCAACTTACAATTTGATCCTTTTTGAAACTCCTGCCCTCGTCTTTCTTGTCAGATACTCCATTTCCTGTTCCCTGATGATGGTAAGAAGTGTAAAAAGTCTACCCATGTAACATCACTTCAATGAAGAAACTTGATATGTAAATGAGTGGAATAACTCACCATTGAGTTTTCGCTTGTAGTAAATGAATTTTCATGGGAATGAACTTTCCTTTCTAGGGTTTCTTCTTTCATAATTCCTCTTTCCTGAACCAGACCAAATACTAAAAATTAATAACAACAAAGGAATGTGGTCACTCCAATTCGATACTAAGAAGCTCAGATTTGATCTCATAAGTTATAATAAGTTCATGAAGCAGTTTTAGAGGAGAACTTTTGTTGTAGACTTTGAAATACACTTTGATTCGATGTAATTCATTAACTGAGTAGTTCGTTGAATAAGTTGAATGATAGAAAAAGAAGCTAGCGAAATATAGAAATAGAGTAGCTAGAGTGATCAAATATATATTAGATTACATGCATGTATGATGTACTACAACATATGATGGAATGTGGAAGTTCCAATATTTTTTATACCAAAAGCCAATTCCTTGCCTTTTTCCACCATGCTCCAATGTAGGCCAAAACTTGATCATAAAAAATTAAACTATTTCCTAAATGTTTTTGGTTTCTCTCTTTTCACTTAGTTTATTTTATTCTCTTTAACTAGTGTTTATTTTTGTGTGCCTTGTCCTATATTATAGGATATGACTTGTCGAGGGAATAGAACAAGGGATATACATGCCTCATATATACCTAATACGTCTTCGGAGTCACCAGCCTCGAACACCTCACCTTTGGTCGAAAATGCATCACAACCAACGAGAAAACAACATCTCCAACACTTCAAGTTCCTTCTTGTATTAGATTTGGACCATTTAGTCCATCGAGTACCATTGCATCTAAGGTTCAACCTCCATGTTTGAACACAACAAAAAGTCCACCACCACTATCAGGAGCTACATGAAAAAATCCACCTTCTATTGCATCAAAATTTACAACAATCCCACCTACTTCCACTGGTCATAACTCACGTAGTATTCCACCTTCTACTCATATCTCCCCTACTATTCCATCTCACAACGACCCATCTTCTACTACACCAAAATCACTCATTAACCCTTATACTTCCGCTAGTCATAAGTCACATAGTATTCTGCCTTCTACTCATATCTCCCCTACTATTCCATCTCACAACGACCCATCTTCTACTGCACCAAAACCACTCATTAACCCTTCTACTTCCACTGGTCATAAGTCACGTATTATTCCGCCTTCTACTCATATACCTCCTACTATTCCATCTCAAAAAGGACCATATTCTACTGCACCAAAATAACTCATTAACCCTTCTACTTTCACTGGTCATAAGTCACGTAGTATTCCACCTTCTACTCATATCTCCTATACTATTCTATCTCAAAAAGGATAATCTTCTACTACATCAAAACCACTCAAAAACCCTTCTACTAGCTCTGGTCCTATCCCACCTTCTGATCATATTGATACATCAACCAGAAATTGTCAGACTCATCAAACAAACCAAAAAGGTGGTGAAGAACCATTACATAAGTCAAAAACATCGAAATCCATATGATCAAAGTCGTATCCATATTGGACTTTAGATGTAAATTTTGATGACAAGGAGGAGGTTATGACCAAGGGTAAATCATTATATTTTTAATTCTTCATTAAGGATCTGGTTTGTCATCTGTTTCTTTCTATGCATATGCTCAGTGTAACATAACACTGGTTAGTGGTTCTATTCCGATAATGGACGTGTGGAGTGACAACAGTGTCAAATATTGCGTTGAATTCAATTCTTTCCAACCATTTAGGAAAGGTGGAAGAATGTTGGTTAAATTCATTTGCAGCATTGCAAAGGTTGCGACATATTGTCCAGTTGGAGAATCAAATTGGCATTTTGTCGACAAGAATCTCAAAGCTAAGATTGGTAGATGAGATCAAAGTAAGTATATTCAATACTTACTCTCTGACATGCAAAATTGTTTACATCAGCATTTTGCGAACTTCATCAAGAAAGTTTGCAACTTATTTTTGAACTTTAATTTGTCTAAATTGCTCACACACTATTTATGGGATTCTTAAATACAAATACGAGTGCTATAATAAGGTGGAAAATGGGTAAGGGTATCATACGAAAGTGAGAAGAAGTTGTAATTCTATTTCATAAAGTAGATTTCTATAAGGACATTGCGATATGAAATATCCTTCAGTTTGAATAAGACAAAGGAAGTCACTTTAAACTGTCCATAGTTTATATGTTTCAAGAATTCAGTGGCTAGGTCCTTGGAGTAACTCCTCCCTAAACGTAGAATTATCCCTATACTTTAAAATGTCCATAGTGAGAATAAGTTGTACTCAACTAAACTTAGAAATCTCGAATTGTTGTTATAACTAATTTCTAGAATGTTCCCGCATACTACATAACTTGGCTTTTCTCTTTCAAAAAGCTCAAAAATGACAACAGATAAAGGATAGTTAAGACCACTAGGATGAATGGTTTTTATTCTTTTTGATCACTTTGGTAGCTATATTTCTTTCTTGCCAAAACACTCTGACTTGAACATTTGTGAAATTGATATAGCGTAGATAGTGTAAGTAGTGTTGTACACTGATGTCATATATAGCATATAACAGCCCTGGATCAGAAATATTGGTATTCGGTGTGTTTAAAGCATTAGTGTTCTGTCTTAAGTTGGTGAATTATAGGGTCTACAGGCCTTTTAGAAAGAAATGAAAAGAAAAACCCTCAAGATTAGGTAGTCCATACTTATGAAACAATTTTTGTTAAAAGAAGAGCAGAGTAGTTGTAAAACAACAAAAAGATGTTGGTGCTAGTCACTCTGTTGTTGTACCCAACAAATGATTCGTCAAATTCTGTAAAAGATGAAAAAATGTAAATGATTCGTCAAATTCTATAAAAGATGAAAGATTGTCAAATTCTGTAAAAGATGAAAGATTGTCGAATTCTGTAAAAGATGAAAGATTGTCAAATTCTGTAAAAGATGAACAGAAAGAAATGGGTACATACTGAACAAAAAGATGAAACAATTTATGTGAAAGAAGAGCAGAGTAGTTGTACCCAGCAAATGATTCGTCCAATTCTTTTTATTTCTGTTGATGCTAGTCACTCCGTTGCTCTTCTCTGTAAGATTGCCACTCTTTTTTTTTTTTTTTGTTTAATTTATTGCATTTTAGCAAGTATAATTAAGTGATTTTATTTTTGGTTTGTGAATTGTGATGCTGCTAGTTTTGCTTAATGTTTATTGGAGTTGATTGATTTTTCTTTAGGGTTTGCTTTTAGTAAGAAATATTGTGGTTGAAAAGCTGAAATTATGGACTGTAATAGTGGGAAGAGGTTAGAAGATAGACAAGAAACAACATTTAGCACATAAACTTAGATTCATGAGGTTGAAAACTGGTGGAAAATAAATAAGGCAAACATTATAAAGGAGTAAGAGGGAGGCGGTGAGCAATACCTTTTTAATGGAGCCCGGAGGTAGTGCGGGCATGCAGTTGGGCTTGAGCTGAAAAAACTGAAGATGCAAGAAGAAAATTGAAAGGTAAAAAAGAGGAAAACAAAGACGGCATTATGTTTTTTTGACTACTAGATCAATTATGCACATTTTCTTAATTCAACAACTTAGTCAATGTAATGTAAAAATAATTAATGTTAAGAGTGTTAATTACAACAAAGGGCATAACATAATTTCTATTAGTATTTTCAAATTTGTTTAGGTCTGTTTAAGTGCGATTAGGAATCCTTTGTCATACGATTTTATCGTAAAGAAAACTTGTGTAAAGATAAGTTATTACTAAGTACTGACCATGTTCTTACAGTTTGTCTACCACTTCTACCTAATTGAGTACTTCTACCTAACTAAGTACTAACTGGCTAAGCAAAATCTGGTTGTGGCAATTCTGCAAAGTAGAATTAATAACTATGAAATGAAACACCACCCTACCATCATGTTATATGTAAAACTAAGCAGCATAGACACAGAACCTGAAGTAACTTTCGCAAAACATAATATTTTGATAGACATACAACTAATATGTTTGATGTGGCTGTTGAATAATTGTAGCTATCTCTAACATGTTTGTTGTGAATAACTTTTGACAAAGCGAATATATGGCTTGTTTCTTTGTTCAAACTAAGACACGATTTGTGATTCTCGACGGTCTTGAATACGTCAAACAAATACTCAAGCATGCTAGTAAAAGTTGGAGGCAGTTTAAACACTCTCTCAAATCAAGTCACCATGAACCACAGGAAAAGACACTCGATGAGATGTGTAATATGGATCCACTGTACGGAAATACTAGTAATCAATGGATAAAGTCGGTTAAGCATTGGGATTCGCAAGAAGGGAAAGTAAGTACCATACTTACAATTAAACTTTATTTACTCTTTGCTTCTTTTATTTCATGAAAACATAAACTTTTTTTCCATAATAAATCTAGATGAAAATGAGTGCAGAAACTATCAGAATTGGGGAAAGAAGCACGAGTCTCCTTAAATCAACTTCTCAGATGTGGTTTGAAGAGCTTCGCGAACAAGCAAGATGATTATGTATGAATCGTGAATATATTAGGTTCTTATATATTTCATATTTAGGATGAATTAAGCCTTTCATTTATATTATTTTGCTTGAAAAATATGAATGTTTCAACTTCTTTATGGAGTTTAGTATATATATATACACACACAAAGACTATCAACACATCTTATCTTGTCGATTTTTTTTTAGTTTTTCATATTAATAAAAATAATAGGAAGATGAGCATGGAGAAGAAATGAGCTTGTTAGCTTTCTGGAAGCTTTCTAACCGAGACAGACACAACATAATTTGTTGTATAAGTACATATTAGAATGACTTTTTAAGCTCGCTTCATTTGAATGTAAAATGTTATTTCTTTAATTTTATATGTAATTATATGTGTAGGATGATGCATATGCCAAGGTGGAATCGATGAAACAAGCATGACCTTCTAAGTCTGACTTAGAACTCGAAGATGAAGCCTTTGAGTACACCATGTATGGTGGAGAGATTCTAGAACATCATGTAGGTTATGGACTTGGAGTTCGAAAGGGCGACATTTACGGTGTGCATGGTGTTCTGAATAAGCAAAACGTTCGAAACAGGATCGTGGTAGTGGAGAAGGATAAAGAAGAATTTTCCGTTCTTAAGAAGGAAAATAGCTTGTTGATAGCACAAGTTCAAGAGAACAACTCTCTACTCAAAACACTAGTTGGACAATTTTCTCAACTAGTAGGTAAAGTTCATAAAGGAGAGGCTTCAATGCACCTTTTAGATTGTACACAAGCAGTCTTGAAAGTGACAAACCAAAAGGTATGCTCATATATGCTCCCTATTGTTGTTGTTGTGATGCTTTCTAGAACTATCATATGTTCATATAACTGTATATAATATGGTTTTATGAATTACTAAGTTGGTCCTTAATTGATAATTCCAAAATTTGGCTTTTTCTTTTGTTCTTGGGTCTGGTTAGTTGATCTATGATGAAAAACAGAAGATGCTCAAAATAGTACGTAGCACGGTTAACTTGTTAGTGCTACTAAAATGTGAAATTACGCCACCCACCGATACTGCCACGATGTTGTCCCCCTATGCCCAGCTACCATTAGCCTGCACTCCTCCTACTACAGTGCCTTCCCCACAGCCATTCCCCTGCATATTTATGTCTGCTTCCCTACATGTTGTTGTGCAGCAGCCTACACCATCCACACAGCATCCCCCACACTCCCCCCCAGTCTGCCCCGTCCAGCCAACACTACCAGACCCCCCATCCAGCCACGCTCTTATCAAATAGTGAAGTAAATGACAGACAGATAATCCAGTAGTTTATCAATAAGGATTTATTAAGTGAGATAAATTAAGTAACAAGAAAGAAAAATTAATGACATGTCTGATGAGGGAAAATACAAGGAAAAAGTTGTGAGAAAAAAGATACATAAATTAGTTGAAATGACTATACATTTCGACCATCCTCAACGTACTTTCTTTTCATTGTTTTTGTACTTCTAATTTTATTTAAAATTTTAGGTAGGGAGGCAGTCAACTAATAAAGATGATTGCATGAATTTGATAAGAGTAAAATATCCAAATCATCATATTACATACTTAAAGCCCCTCACCTAACAACCTTTGTATTTGTAGATGATTTAAAGGATCAATTTCAAATAAGCTACATACACTTGTGTACACCTTCTGGCTCAAAATATCAATATTAGCAACTGGTAAAATGTTATGACTGTTCAAGCAGCTCCTTTACACTCTTTTCTTATTAAATTATGCACGAGGAGGTTCAAAAGCTTCGAAACAAGTACAACTCTAACTCACTGGAGATATATAGGTTTTTAGTATGTCAATTGATATTGAGAGACCATGCTAACTCATAAAAGATAGTTATTTTAGTAAGTCAGTTGAGCCAACCTCCAGGACTTAGTTCACCGATACTAGCTGTGTTTTCCTAACAGAAAGGAGGTACAAATCTTAGTTTGGTTGAGAGGTGGAATAGAGAAATAGATAGGAAAAACAACCAAGATTTTTGACAATTTTTATTAGAATTGATATTCTATTACTTTGCCTTTTCTAACAAATGATCACCACAAATATTTGGTTTGATTAACTTAAGTGCTAGTGGTATGATTCAAGGACAATATAGACAATACCTCACTGTCAGCAGACGACTTTGAGACTCCTATTGCAACAAATTCTTCCACGATCTTGCTTAAAGACGCATCTACCTGGTTTTGACTCTCTGATAACCTTAATAACCTGACTTGTTTGCATGTTGGCTGTAAATCTGGTCCATTAGCCATTGAACCACCTTTCTTAGCACTTCCCGAGACACTTTCTAGCCTCTCTGACCTCCCATCAATATGCTTCGACCGTGACGCTTGATCTTTCAAAAATTGCCTGAATCCAAAGGTTGAGCTTCAGAGGTAACTCTTCTCCCAGTGGGTTCGCTTTGAGAAACACCAATTCCTGAACCATTACATTTTGAAGACATTGGAGCCACTGACGGGGCAGGTTTAAGTTCAACATATCCAAGTAGTGAAATTAGTGATCAAACTCCAGGTTAAAGCTCTTAGGAGTTTTCCAAGACTGAAGACTCTTTGGTTCATAAAGCTCATCTCCCTATGTGGAGGGAAGGTCAAGGGCTTGCACGCATATAATGGAGAAATTCTTGACTATAAGCTAGTGGTTATAGTATTTTATTAAATCTGTCGATCAATCATTCACAATTTAAGAGTTTTGAAGGACAGGGGGATGGGCATGTCAGCCGTAGTATATAAATTGGAGGGCCTTTCACCCCCCTTCTTGCACAAGGGCTCATCAATATGAATGTTCTTAGTGCCAATTTAAGAAGGCTCCTGCTAGACAGGCTGCTTTATTTAGGAGCAGGAATTCCTAACTCAGTTGTCTGCATGACCATTAACAAAGTATGTTCTTCAGGAATGAAGGTCTGTAGATTTGTATATCTTATGTGATCTATATCTCATTGCTGAAGGGATGTGCAAAATACCAGTAACATTTTTTATGGATCGGTACAACAACCATGCTTGCTGCGCAAAGTATCCAATTGGTTGCTAATGACATTGTCGTGGCTAGGGGGATGGAAAGCATGTCTAATGCCCCTAAATACCTAGCCTTAGCCAGTGTAGTTCTTTGTCTTTATAATGATCAATTGATCATTGACCATGATGCAGTAGATAACAAAATTCCAAGCTCTTGTTGTGTGAGATGTTATTATCTATTTTTCTCATGGATCAAAACGTTGTTGATTCTTAGCGATATTAGTGTATCAAAAGGGAGTAAGGGAGATAATCATGAAATAGTCTGGGTACACTTTACTATGCTTATAAGGCCTAGGGATCCTTATGTGTGTATTAGCGGCTGCTAAAAGACTTTACGTGTTTGCATGCTTTTGCTATTAGAACAACTTTTCTAGAATTATTGTAACTCTCCATTCAGTCGGCGGCTCGACGCGCTCTGAAAAACTCTGTGTTGGAACACAAGGTGACACTCAAGAAGGGGGGGTTTGAATTGAGTGGTGAAATCTAATCGATTTTCGCAAAATCTCTTTTATGGCTCAGTGCCTGGGACTGTGCAAAACACTCGTAAATCGCTGATTTAAGTTTTTGCGAATAATAAACTGAAAGTAAGTGAGATTTGATACGCAAACACAGGATATAACGTGGTTCAATCTCACCTCTGAGATCTACGTCTACAAGAAACAAAACTCTTTATTTCTTTGAATCCTAAAATATCAAACTCTTGATACAATAAGATTCCCCTCACTACTAACCCTAGTAGTGACCCCCAACACTTAACTCTAAGTGTTGGCACTCTCTATAATGTTAAAGCTACAGAAAAGAACAATCCTCAATAATGTGCTTCTTAGTCAAGCAAGTAGAGGACAATTACAATCGCATAATAGTAACTTAAATCCGACTCGCTCAGTGCTATGCTCAGTGCCGGAGGAAATAGTTTTCAACTCTGAATATTTTCGGTTTTTCTCTCTGAAAACGAGAGATCTAAAAGTAAATTATGAATCTCTTTTTTAGAACATGGATTGGACGACCATCCTTCCAAAGGATATCTTTCAATTCCTTAATTCAAGGGATTTAATTCTCTTTTAGAAAATCAAACTTTATCTTTTTCCATCTTTATCTTTATTCTCAAAAAGATATGTTTTCCATAACAGATTTTCTTTTCAAATCAAAAAGTATTTCCAAAAAAAAATATGATTTTATAAAACTTGTTTTTAGGAAATTTTGGTTTTATAAAATTCTTTTGAAAACACGTTTTAGAAAACACGTTTTTAGAAACCAGTTTTAAAAAAAAAAATCTTTTCAAACACGTTTTAAGGAAACATGATTTTGTAAAATCTTTTTCTAAAACTCTTTTATATTTTAAAACACGTTTTTTTATGGAAATATAATTTTTGTAAAATCTTTTTCTAAAGCTCACGTTTTTATCAAAATCTTTTATAAACACGGTTTTAAAATTCTTTTTCTAAAACTCACGTTTTTATCAAAATCTTTTATAAACACGGTTTTAAAATTCTTTTTCTAAAAACACGTTTTCCTAAATTCTTTTTATTTCTTATTTCGAAAACTTATTTCCTTTTTATATAGATATATAATTTTAATACAATTATTTATTTTCTTAACTCAAAGAAAATAATAATTATACTAACTTTATATTTCTATATTTAGCACATAGCATATCACCAAGTTAGAGCATATTACATTTTAATCCAAAGTAACTATTCTAAGAAACATATAAACTTGACTTCAATCTTGATTCTTCTTTTCTTCAAAGTCTTCATTTATTAATTCCTTTCTTAATGCCTCTGTTAGGGGTGTGCAAAAATATCCGATCCGAAAATCCGCCGATCCGATCCGAAATTTCGGATATCCGATCCGATTTTGAGATTTCGGATATTTCGGATCGGGTACCCGGAAAAAATTTCGGGTTTTCGGATCAAATACGGATCGGGATTTTTCAAAAAATTCAACGGACCTGATCCGAAAATCCGGTGATCCGATCCGAAAACCCGCTATCCGATCCGAAAACCCGGTGATCCGATCCGAAAATTCGGATATCCGAAAATTTCGGATCGGATTCGGATCGCAATTTCCCCGATCCGAAATTTTCGGATATCCGAATTTTCGGATCGGATCCGATCCGATATCCGACTTTGAACACCCCTAACATCTGTTACATACTTTCATACTAAAATATATTATATTAATTTTCATCATCAAAACATAATATATGCATAAAACATAACATGTACATGCACAACAAATTCCCCCTTTTTTAAGAATGACAAACCATAAATATAATATTGTTAGATAATCACTTGTTCCCCCTCAAAGTATGCATCATTAATCACATTAGGGAAAGTAACATAATATCATTCACATACGTTTTCACAAGTAACTTGGTAACCAAGATAACTTCATTCAATAGTCTAAGTATTATACCCATTTTCCCCCTTTTGACATTATCAAAAAGGATAGCATCAACATGTTTAGTGAGTCAAAGTGAGATATAGTCAGTAAAATACTTCAAGTAGCTCAAGCAATAAATACTAAGGATGCTGGTGCTATGTCATAATCCAACTCACAATCCGAAGTCATTAAGCAAAAATATAATCCAACTCACAATCCGAATTTATGAAGCAAGAAATAATCATGAAGGATCATGGTTAATAGCTAAGAATGTAAGATGGAGATAGATAATATGTGTGCCACTGTGCCACTGAACAATCTATTCCCTTTCAAATATAACTAATCTTCGAATATATTGGAATCCAAAATGATGATCTTCAAACCTTTGATAATATTTTTCCATCTATGAATTGAACTTTAATATTTATCTAACACAAGTGTCTTACTCTTCTTTTCTTCTCTTCTCTCTCTCTCTCTTTTTTTTTTTTTTTAAAGAGAGTCAGACCATACAATATTACTAGAGTCAATCAATAAGATATCAAAGGTGAAATAAGTTAATTCGAACCTCATTTTCTTCTAGATACATCTCATGGCACTGTGCCCGCACAGTATGAAACAGTACTTTCATTCTTTCAAGCATTAGTGTTTCTTCAACCTTTTCATGTTCCCCCTTAACTAATGCGTCTTCTCTTTCACCATCTTATCAATATGTCTATGCTCCATATACCATGAATCAAGATTAAAAGCACTTGTTGAACTTTGGATGAATGTGTGAAGAAAAGAAGGATAATAATAGGGAAATGAAGATAAGGTGGGATAAAAAAAAATTGATGAGGCACAAATGTCAAATTCATGAAAAGAAAATCAGAATATTGGGATGAAGATCAAGCTTGCCATAGGAGAAAGAATTTGCATTTCATAGCTCAAAAATTCGGCAACTTAGATCATATAGCTTATTAGTTCGCAACTTAGGATCATGACATTAGGACACATCATTAGACCATTACGAGTCCTTTTATATCAAGGGACCTTTACTCACAAAGCTTCACCAAGACATGCATCAATAACACTCTAATTAACATATTTAAAGGAGGACAATAGGCATAATATCAACTAATTTCCAGAAATTAATCCCAAAGCCACGAGTTATCTTGTAAAAGGTTCATGCATGACATTCAACATAATTACCTTGATCACATAATTCTTTTCAAACCACTTACCACCATCACATTCTCTATGGAGTGTGTTAAAGATTTGCCGACTTTCAAATACCAATTTATCCCTTTTTGTTATTGCCAAATATAACACACCCTCCATGGTAGGCTACTAGTGAGAGGAATTGAGATTTATCACTAGTCATGTGTCTTGAGCAACACTATCGAGAAACCATAGGTTGCTTCCTCTCACATTTGCCTGCAAAAGAATCACTTGTTAGTTTTAGGAACCCATATTTGCTTGGGTCCCTTTTTCTTACGTTGAGCATCCAGTATGTCTTTCCTAACCCAGATTTGAGTAACATGTTTGATATTCTTTGCAATTCGATTTTTATTTTTGTTGCAGTCGTCAATTAGATGACCATTATTTCCACAAAAATTGCAAATTAGATATTCAGGAAGGCCCACGTATTTTCTCTTTCGAAAGTCTCCTTTGAAGGTTCTAGCACTGAGCCTGGCACTGGGTTGCTGGTCAGTATATCCTAATTCGATTTTGTTCATGTTGTTTGGGCTGCTAGTTAAGTGATTTAGAGCATTCATTCCATTAGTCCGCCATTTTTCGTGCATTTTTCGAGCAATAGAAAGTCGTGACTCCAAAAAATCAACTGATGTATTTAAATCACTACTTCTTTTTCTGGAAATCTCCAAGTCTCTTTTAACTTTATCAAGCTCTTCTCTTATCATTGCATCACTAAGCAACATTAGTGGAACAACCCTAGATTTCTGTCTTGAGTTTTTAAGTTCAACCAACTCGTGATTCAATGTTTCAATTTGTTTCTCAAGACTTGATTTTTCAGCTTCAAACTCAGTGGCTGGCACTGAGCCCTTTACGAGGTCATTAACTAGAGTCTTTTCGTGTTTTAGTGTGTTTATCTCTATGTCTTTCTCATCAATCCTTTTCATCAGAGTTTTATTTTCTTTCAATAATCCTTATATTCCGTTTCTAATCCAATTTTTAGCCTGGTCAAGTTTTTTATTTCCTTTTTCATGATATCAAAATTATCATTCATGTTTTGACAATCATCAATTACGTGTCCAAGCAAAGTGACAAGTTGACTTTTTGAAAGAAGATGAATTGAAGGTTTTAAGGAAGTTAGACTTACCTCACTGTCTTCTACCTCTTCAAGAGGGTTCGAACTTTTAGCCATCAAGCATAGATGTGAGTCGTCAGGGCACAGTGCCGTCTTCAGAGTTGTCTGTACAACATTCAGACAAAATTTCGCTTCGTGGCACTGTGCCTGGCACTGGTCCTCGTCAGAATCCGAGTCTCCCCAGACTGCCGCAATCATAGCTTTCTTGTAATCTTTCTTCGACTGCTCTCGTTTTTCCTTAAGCTTTTCTTCATTCCACAAAGGGCATTCTTTAATCCTGTGATCAAACTCACCACACTTCACTAGTACAGAAACGGCGATTTGCGTCGGACATGGGTGCGACGCCAAAGGCCTCGACGCAGAAAGCCCAGACATGATCTGCGTCGTATGCTGAACGACGCAGATATATTAGCAATTTGCGTCGTATCGTGTATACGGTGCGACGCAAATTGGTCATTCTAGCCCATACAAACTACAGGCAGGTAGGTTATAAAGGGGGATGAGTGTAATTTGCGTCACACATAGCAGGGGGTGCGACGCAAATCAGTCATCTGCGTCGCACCATGCGCCATATGCGACGCAAATGACCTCATGTAAAAAATAAAAAAAATGCAGTACCAAAGCATGAATGCGTTAGTACTGCATTTGAGGACAAAAAACGAGACATACAAATTGTAAAGAAATCAGAACAAAAACGCAGTACCTAAAGAAACGAATTGTCTTGCATCGATTAAACGAGATAACAGAAACGAAATTAAACGTTGTAACAGAAACGAAATTAAATGATATAACATACAAATTGTCTTGCATCGATTAAGAAACGAAAAAAATCTAATAAATATTAAAAATAAAAAATCCAGATCTAACATACAACAAAAAAAAAACGAAATTAAAAAACTAAACCTAAAAAAAACAGATCTAAATTCGCCAAAAACCAATCTAACAGACAGATCTAAAAAAAAAAACGCGAATGGAACGAACGAAATTCGCCAAAAACCAGATCTCGTTCTTCAATCTCTTTCTTCAAATCGCCAAAAACTAGATCTAAAATAAAGAAATCTCGTTCTTCAAATTTAAAAAATAAACATAAATATGGCAAAACAAAGAAATTCAGAATATAATTTGAACTAAAAAATACCTGAGAAATTCGCTGCTGTTCGAACGAACGAAAGGTGTTTTTTCAATTTTCATCGGTGCTCGTTCTTCGTTGTTGGTGTTTGAAGCGGCGGTGTGAGGCTACTGCTACTACAAAGATTCAAATCGACAAAATCGACAAAATTCGGTTGATATGAGAGTTGAGAGAGAATTGAAGGCGAACGGATTAGAGAGAATTGAAGGCGAAAACGGCTGAAGGCGAAACAGAGAGAAATTTAGGGTTTGAGGGAGATGAAAGTGAGAGAGAAAGAGGCGCTGAAGAGAGACGCTGAAGAGAGAGAGAAAGAGGCGCTGAAGAGAGAGAGAAGACGCTGAAGAGAGAGAAAGAGGCGCTGAAGAAGGTGAGAGAGAGGGTGAGAGAAATTTAGGGTTTGAGACCTTTTAAAAGCAGACGCGTTAATTATTTGAGACCAATGTGCGTCGCATGCTCTACAGGTGCGACGCACATTAGCAATGTGCGTCCCATCCTCCGTAGGTGCGACGCACATTGGTCCAAAAATCTCTCAACAGGAGCGCGGTATATGCGTCGCACTCTCCTCAGATGCGACACACATTGTTAATTTGCGTCGCATGTGCGGAGGGTGCGACGCATATTTTTGTAATTTGCGTCGCACATCTTTCCACATGCGACGCAAATCCCAACTGTGCGTCGTTTCCGTTTCTGTGCGACGTAAATGAAGGGACGCAAATCGTCCTTTTTCTACTAGTGCTTGAAACAACCAAAGTTAGTAGCAAATCGTCCTTTACCTTTGAAGTTTCCACTTCTCCTGAAGTTGTTGCTCCTGTTCTTTTTTAAGAAATTTTGAAACTTTCTAGTTAGAGACGCTACTTCTTCATCACTTTCACTATCATCCGTTTCTACTTCAGTTTTTAAGGCCAACCCTTTAATCTTTGGTTAATTTGATTTAGGATCTAAAACAAGTTCATGGGTCATTAAAGGACCGATTAGTTGTTCTAGTGAGAGTTTTGTTAGATCTTCAGCCTCTTGAATAGCAGTGATTTTGGGAAGCCATTTATTAGTCAAACTTCTTAAAACTTTTCTAACTAAATCTTCAGAAGAATAGATTTTTCCTAAGGATCTTAGTTCATTAGTTATTAGTGTGAATCTGGTAAACATATCTTTAATAGATTCGTCCTTATTCATTGTGAACAATTCATATTCATGGACTAGTAAATCTATTTTAGACTGTTTTACCTCATTTGTACCTTCATGGGCCAACTCCAGTATGTCCCAAATTTCCTTAGCAGTAGTACATGCCGAGATTCTCGAATATTCATCAGGTCCAATTCCAGATTGGAGAATACTCACAGCTTTGTAATTCTTTTCGGCTTTTCCATAGTCAACAGAATTGTACTCATCTTCATCCTTGTCGATCGGCTTTCCTTCAGCATCTTTGACTTGAATAGGAAGAGGTCCAGTCTTTATAATTCTCCAGCATTCAAAATCAGAACCTTGAATGTAGATCCTCATCCTAGTCTTCCACCATCCGTAATCCTTTCCGTTGAAAGTAGGACACTTGGAGTGCCTGTCACGATAGTCATCTTGCGTGTTCATGATTTCTATTCTCTAGATGTGAGTCTTACGAGAATAGCCTGCTCTGATACCACTTGTTGGAACACAAGGTGACACTCAAGAAGGGGGGGGTTGAATTGAGTGGTGAAATCTAATCGATTTTCGCAAAATCTCTTTATGGCTCAGTGCCTGGCACTGTGCCAAGCACTCGTAAATTGCTGATTTAAGTTAGTTTTTGCGAATAATAAACTGAAAGTAAGTGAGATTTGATACGCAAACACAGGATATAACGTGGTTCAATCTCACCTCTGAGATCTACGTCCACAAGAAACAAAACTCTTTATTTCTTTGAATCCTAAAATATCAAACTCTTGATACAATAAGATTCCCCTCACTACTAACCCTAGTAGTGACCCCCAACACTTAACACTAAGTGTTGGCACTCTCTATAATGTTAAAGTTACAGAAAAGAACGATCCTCAATAATGTGCTTCTTAGTCAAGCAAGTAGAGGACAATTACAATCGCATAATAGTAACTTAAATCCGACTCGCTCAGTGCTATGCTCAGTGCCGGAGGAAATAGTTTTCAGCTCTTAATAATTTCGGCTTTTCTCTCTGAAAACGTGAGATCTAAAAGTGAATTATGAATCCCTTTTATAGAACATGGATTGGACGACCATCCTTCCAAAGGATATCTTTCAATTCCTTAATTCAAGGGATTTAATTCTCTTTTAGAAAATCAAACTTTATCTTTTTCCATCTTTATCTTTATTCTCAAAAAGATATGTTTTCCATAACAGATTTTCTTTTCAACTCAAAAAGTATTTCCAAAATAAAATCTGATTTTGTAAAACTTGTTTTTAGGAAATTTCAGTTTTATAAAATTCTTTTGAAAACACGTTTTTAGAAAAAACCAGTTTTAAAAAAAATCTTTTCAAACACGTTTTAAGGAAACATGATTTTTTAAAATCTTTTTCTAAAACTCTTTTATATTTTAAAACACGTTTTTTATGGAAATATAATTTTTGTAAAATCTTTTTCTAAAACTCACGTTTTTATCAAAATCTTTTATAAACACGGTTTTAAAATTCTTTTTCTAAAACTCACGTTTTTATCAAAATCTTTTATAAACATGGTTTTAAAATTCTTTTTCTAAAAACACGTTTTCCTAAATTCTTTTTATTTCTTATTTCGAAAACTTATTTCCTTTTTATATAGATATATAATTTTAATACAATTATTTATTTTCTTAACTCAAAGAAAATAATAATTATACTAACTTTATATTTCTATATTTAGCACATAGCATCACCAAGTTAGAGCATATTATATTTTAATCCAAAGTAACTATTCTAAGGAACATATAAACTTGACTTCAATCTTGATTCTTCTTTTCTTCAAAGTCTTCATTTATTAATTCCTTTTTTCATGCATCTGTTACATATTTTCATACTAAAATATATTATATTAATTTTCATCATCAAAACATAATATATGCATAAAACATAACATGTACATGCACAACATTCTGTTCTTCAAAGTATCCCACGTACAATCTGAGTGACATAGTTCTGTTGTTGGTATCAGTTTATTAGAGTTGAACAAGTGCAAATTGATTACTAGAATATTAATGTCTATCATATGACCTCCAGGTTTTGCAAGTATCTAATGTGGCTAAGAAGCAGCACGATGCATCTATTTCACATAGTTGTGAAACATAGTCACAACCATTTGTTCTTCTTATACTTGCTATTATATTGTTCCAATATTCACTTCCTTTATGATCTTTTGGAGCCATATTATGTAGTTTACAATTACATATTACATCATTTATGATCCTTTTTTTTTCTTTTGAAGGTACTCGAAAATAATAAAAGTCCAACAAATCAAGAACAGACGGACAGTACTTGAGACTTCAAATTGGCTACCATCATTATTTTGCTAGATCTTATATTAGTTAGCTTTGTAAGGCTACAACTGCATTTTTAGTGTGTTTTTGTGATAGTTTTAGAAACATATTAATTATGAATTACTAGTAGAAAAATGACGATTTGCGTCGCCCGAAGTGTGTCGAATTTAAAGCAAAACGACGCAAAAGGGTAATTTGCGTAGCACGCAAAGAAGAGTGTGACATGTGTAAATGAGCACCAGTATGAGCTATATGCGTCGCATATACCATAGGTGCGTTGTAAAAACCAAATGTGCGTCGCACCATCAGGCACATACGACCCAAATCGTCTTCACGGATCTGCGTCGCATGGTACTTTAGTTCGTTGCAAAAGCCTAATTTCCGTCGGACTTCATGGCCCGTCCGACGCAGATCCGCGACCCACAACTTAGCTTAAATACTCCAGCCTTATACTTAACGTATTGGTACTTAAACCTAAAAACTCCAGCCAGCCGCTTCCACTCTCACTCTCCTCTCACTCCATTTCGTTCCTTAAACCTAAAAACTCCAGCCAGCCGCTTCCACTCTCACTTTCCTCTCACTCCATTTCGTTCCTTAAACCTAAAAACTCCAGTAGCCGTCACTCATCTCCTCTCTCTCTCTCCCCCTCCCTCACTCACTTCACTTCGTTCCTTAACCTAAAAACTCCAATTCGTATTTTCTCAATTCAAGTTCACCCTCACTCAACTCCGGTTTTCGGCGAGCGCCATGAACTGCAGCAAACGAACGACCGAAGGGTGACATTCGAAGAAGAGCAGTGAAGAAATATGATTTTTGGTGACTACACACGTTCTTTTTTTTTCGATCTGATTCATTTTCTTCAACTACTTGATTTTTCAAATACACTCGAAATCGCCATTTTCGGCGACTACACAATCGCCATTAAACTACTCGATTCCAACTACTCGAAATTGCCTTTTTCTTTTTCATTTTTTAGATTTATTTTTCGATTTTAATTTTCAGATTTGAAAATTCGTTTTTTCAGTTTTAGATCTAAAAACTAAAAACTTTCTACTAATGACCTTTGGTTTTTTCATTTTTCATTTTTTCATTTTTTTCGTTTTTTTCGTATAAAAAACACAAGCAGCAGGTTTGGTGGTTGACAAAACTGAGCAGTAGCAGCAGCCACAACAACAGTAGCGGCAGCAGCCACGAACAGAATGCGGTTTGTTGGTTCACGAAATAGAGCAACAAGCACTTGTAGAACAGAACACAACAAGAATCCGCACTTTTAGCGTCTGAATTTATTGTCCGGCACAATCAGACGCAAATTAGCGTCCGCTTTTGTAAAATTAGCGTCCGTCTTTAGACGGACACTAATTAGAGTCCGTTTTTCGAGAATTAGCGTCTGACTTTTGAACGGATGCTAATTACCGTCCGTTGTACAAGCTTACCGTCTAACTTGGCGGACGGTATTCAATGATATCATCAACAAAAATCGCGACCCACATTATTTCCAACCCTATCTCTAACTTCTTATCTAATTTTTTCTCTCTCACCATTCTGCTTATGTTTTCGTCGGCGGCATTCTTACGATTTCACTGAACGCGATCTTCTTGCTGTCTTTGCTCAGTACGAAATTTTTAGCTTTCATTTGTTGTAATTTTTTTCGTTAATTTATCTTTTTCGTCAATTTTTCAATTCGTTTAGTAATTTTTTGTTTTTTGATTGAATTCTTTGAAGATATGGCGAAATGGTGGATGTTAATCTTGTTAGAGATAAGGCCACTGGAAAGTCCAAAGGTTTTGCATTTGTGGCACAACTCTAGCCCGCATTCTCTGATTTGAAGCAGGTTCGATCGATTTCTGAGCCAATCACCGTCGCATGTTTTCGTTTTAGGGTTAGTGATCTTTTTTGGGTTTTTTATTTTCAGATCTAGTTTTTTTTTGTTAATTTCTCAATTCTCCTTCAAAACCCCATATTTATCCTCTTTTTTTCGATTTTTATTTTCGAATCCTTCTTTCGTATGTTTTTTTTTTCGTTCTCATTGAAAAAGAAAAGCGTTGTCAATGTAGAGTAATTGAACTTATTGCGTCAGAAAATTTCACATCTTTTTGTAGTAATTCAAGCTTTAGGAAGTGCTTTAACCAACAAATACTCAGAGGTATGCCCGGAAATCGTTATTTAATGAACACATTGATGTAATTGAAAATCTTTGCAGATCAAGAGCACTTGAATGTTACAGATTAAACCCAGAAAAATTGTGTTGAGTGATTTATAGGATGTTTTTGTAAATTGGAAAAGATGTGCTATTTCTGAACTCAACTAACTAGGTTGCTGATTTGAGTTCTCAAATCCATCAATTGTGTTGCTCAGCTCTGCAAAATTTAGCATTGACTAACCCATTTAATGAAAATGAAAATCAAGATAAGAATAAGAGTGGTGTTAGTTGGAGATGGAAAAATGTTCATGCTCCTCCATCTTTTTTAGGCTTCCCTTTTTCTGCTTCACATCTTCTTATGTAAAATTGTAAATCTATGTTTTTTTACAGTATTACATAATCTATATGAGATATTTATGCAAGTGTTAAGAGTTGTTTATACAAGTATTGTGTTATGGTTAATTTGTCATCCTTTTTTTTGTGTTGACATAATTATGAGTTCTTTATGCAAGTTAAACTTAGACTCTAGATGACTATTTTTAGTTTACTCTCTTTTTGACAGAAGTATGATAGATAGATACTCTTGTTTGTCCAGCTCAGGATGCACTCTTCCGGGTGCATGACAGAGTGATTGCTGAAGATGCAGGTGCTGATGATGAGCCAGATGGAAATCAACATGTTACTGCTCGGTTGCTTGTTCCCTCTGATCAGATTGGGTGTATTATTGGGAAAGGTGGTCAGATTGTTCAAAGCATCCGCAGTGAAACTGGTGCTCAGATTCGGATTCTGAAAGATGATCATCTGCCCACATGTGCGTTGTGCACAGATGAACTTTTGTAGGTAATGCTGAAATGTTTTATTTAGTTGACTGCTGTAGTAGAGATGTTACCGTCATAGTTATCATGTCCGGGTTATATATTGTCCACATTTGTGTTTGCAAGCAAAATAGCTCAGGTAATGTTTCCTTTTACAATGATTGTCCTCTTTCACTTATCTTTTTGTGCATGAGAATGGCTAAATTTTAGTCAGCGAAATTTTGAAAGCATGAGATTGTGGGGGCATTCTAGGAGCTTCACTTGGAACTGCTCTTTATGCTGAGTTCAATTTTATTTAGTCGCGAAGAGATTTCTTTTTGTAAGGTTCTGGGGCCTTCTTTTACACAATTACATCATTTTGTTGTTTGAGTTGATGATGTAAGGTTCTAGGGCCTTCTTTTACACAATTACATCATTTTGGTGTTTGACAATCAACTGGAACACAATGTGGAAATTATGGTAAGTATGCAGGTTTATTGATGTTGTAAATTGTCATTAGTGCAATTGTTGAGTTGACCAAGTATGACTTTTCAGGGGCTAACGGTTATATAGTTGCTTCGGTTCCTTCTAATTACATTTAGTTGCTATAATTACATTCGAGAGTTAAGGATTCTCCCAGAGTAACTGCTATAATTATATTGCTGCCTTCTAATTACATTTAGTTGCTTTTTATAGACTTAGAGCTACTTCTTAAGCAAGTAAGATAACAGATTTGTTTCCCACTAAATGTCTAGCAATATTCTAGCTGACACAAGTAACAGAAAGTTAGGAGAGTAATCTAGGTGGCAGCATTTCCTTTCTTGCCCTTTCTCACATATGTGATGATTGGCGTTGTAGTGGTGGCTTGATTCTCTGCAACATCCTGACCAGATAATTAGAGAAAATGGCTTTTGTATACCAATAGTCTGAACCTACACATTTAACATTTAACATTTAAATTAGTCATATTGTATTAGTGGAGAGTATGCTTCCTAGTCTCCAATTGATGTGTTAGAAGATTGTACTGGGATTTGTCTAGGTACTAGACAGGCTTTGTGCTTAAATGAGTATACAAGCGGACTTCATTTTAGATCTTTTCATCTTTGCTTCACATTTCTGGTCTATGTTTTATAAGACGGATCTGAACTGTTTTTCCTCTTGGGACAGGCCTGTAAATTTACATCTACTGAAATGTTGCTTGTCTTAGTTGAAGCAAGTGTAGTTGGTTTAAGTTGTTCATTTAATTTTTGTTAATAATTGTTTTTTTCTGGTTAATTTCATTAATTTCTTTGTTTTTGTTGATTTGCAGGGTTATCAGATTTGCGTTTGAGTCCAAGATTTTTGTTGTGGAATTTTAAGTGTACATGTAATTATATGAGATTTGTATTAGATTTTGTTCTAAGTATATTAGAATTTAGTTCTAGAATTATTTTTTTACTTGTATCTCCATTTATTATCAATAATAATTGAATTGATTAATTTGTTTGCCTTAATAAAAGAAGTATGGTATTTGTATCATTTCATTTCTTATTACATTTAAATATCAATTAATTAAAAGCAAAAAGCTATAACATTTAATACTAGATAACCAAAAGCAAAAAAAAAAAAAGTGCAATAATGAAATGCGTCCAAAAGCAGCACTGTCAAAACGGTTGCTAATTAGCGACTGCCAAGGAAGAGGTCGCTAATTAGCGACTGACAAGCGGTCGCTAATTAGCATGGCGGTCGCTAATTAGCATCTGCCATGGCTGTCGCTAATTAGCATCTGCCAAGGCGGTCGCTAATTAGCGACTGCTGTCGGCGGTCGCTAATTTCAAAATATCGGTCGCTAAAGTTTAGCGACCGCCTGTCGGACGCTAATTTAGCTTTTAGCGACCAGGTGTTTTGCATCAGGCGTTTAGCGACCGTTGGCGGACGCTAATAATATTAGCGTCCGATCCCGCGTTTTTAGCGTCCGATTTCTGCAGACGGAAAGGAGTGACATTCTTGTTGTGGAAACTATTTGTATTTCGTTCCTTAATTCGATTCAGTTAGAACAATCTTGTATTTTCTTATAATTTCGATTCAAATTTGAATTCCTTATTTCATTCTTGTACTTCTTGTTGTTTCGATTCAGATTGTTTCAATTGTATTTTGTATTTCGTTGTTTCGATTCAGATTAACGCAAATCAGTTAGAACACTGACTATTTGTATTTCGTTGTTTTGATTCAGATTAATGCATTAATGGTTTTGTTCTTGTATTTCTTGTTTGTATGTAAACTTACTGTGTATTTCATTTTTAATTTGGATATGAGATTTTTTTTTGTAATAAAAAGTTACAAATTTGCATCGCACATTCAATACGGTGCGACGTAGATTCTATTTTTTTTTAAATTTGCGTCACACATCGCATACAGGCTGACGCAGATGCCTGATTTGTGTCGCACCCTGTGCAATGTGCGACTCAAATTTCCCTTATAGTTTGTAGTTTGTGGACTGGGAAGATTAATTTGCGTAGCACCGTATACAACGTGTGACGCAAATAGCTAAAATATCTGTGTCCTTTCCGCATACGACGCAGATCAATAACAGGTCATCTGTGTTGAGACCTGTGCCGTCGGACCCAAGTCCGACGCAGATAGGGGTCCTAGGTCCGACGCAAATAGTGATTTTAATATGTAGGGATTTTAATTGTACGAACTACGTTTATAATTTATGATAATATACATTGTTCAGAATATTTTTATTTAATCTTCAAGTTCCATTGTTTACTTTATATTCTAAATTACTATATAATGTATTATTATATATTTGGATTTGTTAATTAATTAGGAAAAAAGTACCAAAAGAGTCCATACAAAATCTAGACGGTTTTCCTTTTCAAGAACTTATGACAAATATAAGAATAATTTTCCAGCCAAATTTCTCTCCACACTAAAAGGCGTCGTAACTAATTGTAGTCGACAAAAAGCGTCTTGAATTAGGACACTTTAAAGTGCCTACAAATTAATTGATGGCACCCCCACTAAACAATGTGGCGACGGCTATACATGTAAGGGAGGCGTTGTTGAACTACGCTAATGGCGATGCTTTAGTTGATGCGAAATGCCGACTCATTCTGCTCGACGCTTTTTGGCAGTGTTGAGAGCAAATTTCTTGACACGTTTAAGCGTCGCCAATTGGGCTAAAAAGCGTCGAGCCAACACGCGTTTTCTAGTAGTGTCACCCTAAATTGCCAATTCCATTAGGGATGAAAAGGAAAGAACGGAAAATAGATTATGTTTAACTCACCTTTAGAATTATACAAATCTATTAGACACGAGGTAATCACTCCAATTAGTGATTGAAATAAGATTCAAACAATCACGCTAATTAGTGATTAAAATAAATTATCAAGATAATCACCTTAATTAGTTATTAAAGGAAGGAAAGATAATCACCTCAATTAGTGATCAAAATGAATGTAAGATAATCACCCTAATTAGTGATCAAATATGACGAAAGGTTAAGATAATCATCCTAATTAGTGATTAAATATGATGAAAGGTTAAGATAATATGGATGCATTAATAAAGGTGTAATAGGTTTACAAGTTAAATAGTAGCAAAGTTTGGGGGACTCTGATCCCGAATATTACATAGTAGTGATAATTGTTCAAATGAGATATCTGTACTCTTCAGTTTTAGAGCCCTCCATGTAGATTTAGAAAATTGGAGGAATTCATTTTGCTGAAGGTCTCCCGTTTTTACTACCTTGGCAAGGACATCTGCTTCATTAACTTGTTCGCTGCAAAGACCCCTACAAATTCTAGTGATGTTGGAATACCTATCAGGCTATCACGAATTCTAGCAGTCCCCATAATATTATCTACTTCAATCATTGAATCGGAAAGGATGATACAATCATCCCATTGGCGCGCTTTTGCCTAATCCATGACAACTTTAATGGTCGAAAGATTCACCATGTTGGGAGGATTAGTTATAATATTGCCATAGATACCTTCAACCCATCCTCCTAATCTGGTTCTGCAGATTGCTCCCATACCTGCTGAGACGGAAGAAGGATAAAAGGAGGCGTCCACAACTATAGTAAAGCAGTGATTTTCTGATGGTTTGAAGCTTGTGATTTGGGTTTTGATCGGATTACCAGGTCTTGTCCAAGAGGATTACCAGGTAACTGATAAATTGGTCAATAGAATTTATAGTTGGTGAGTTGTTAGTATTTTGTTAATTTATAAATTGTTAGTGAATTTAAATTGGTAACGAGAATTCTTAATGAATTATAATTCTGGAAATTGCATGAAGTTATTGAGTTAGCTAACTTCGGAAGCTAATATATTCTTGATGTAATCTTGTTTAGGAAGGATCATTAGTTACCACATATTCTGTACTATATATTCTAAAGGAAAATCAATAGAAGGCAACACAAAAAATACAGTGACCTAAATTTTACATGGTATTAGAGCTAGGTTCAGCCGTCCCCAACCTTTCTTCACCATGGCCGGTGACTCTGATGCGGCTGCCCCTCCACCGCCGCCGCCTACTATTACTCCTACATCTCCGTATTTTCTTGGTCATCAAGATAGACCGGGTGACTTCATTACCCCCACCCGCCTTACCGCCGATAACTATGACCATTGGGCCTCCGACGTCCCAATGGCCCTTGAAGCCCGCCAGAAATGGGTATTTTTAGATGGCACGATCACCGCTCCGTCTCCGCCATGTACGCCTTTGGATTGGAGCACTATTCAAGCCATGCTCATATCTTGGATTATGAACACCATATCCCCGGAGATTAAAGGTACGCTTTCGAAATATTGTGACGTTAGAAAATTATGGGACTCTTTAAAGGCTCGGTTTGCCATGGCTAACGGTCCTAGAATTCACCAACTCAAATCTTCTATGGCTCGTTGTGAACAAACTAAGTCCATGACCATTGCATCTTATTTTGGAAAACTGACTACTTTGTGGGAAGAATTATATAATCATGATCCTCTTATTGAATGCCGTTGTTATACTTCTTGTTCTGCCGACCAATTACATGAGGAACGTCGTGCCACTAGTAAACTGCATGAATTTTTTGTGGGGCTCGATTCGGATTATTATAGCACTGTACGTTCTAATATTCTTTCTCAGGACCCTTTACCTACACTTGATAGGGCTTACCAATTGCTTGTGCAAGCCGAAAGGGTTCGGCTCTCTAAAACTCTTCCGGTTGACTCGCCCGAAGTAGTTGGCTTTGCGGTTCGCACAGCCCCACGAGCCAGCGCTGCTTCCTCGTCTTCTCAGGCCTGTCCTCGGATTCGTGAAGATAAGTCCCATATTACTTGTTCCCACTGTCAAAAATCTGGTCATGAGAAGAGTTCGTGTTTTGAGATACATGGGTATCCTCCTTGGTGGGAGGATCGCAAAGTTGCCACAGCTAGTCGAGGGGTGGGTCGTCCCTCGAATGCACCTGTTGCTGCTCGCTCTCGCGAGCCTGTGCGAGCCAATGCTACTGCCGTAGCATCCACCGAAGCCCCGAGTGTTGTTCTTGGAGTAGCTGCTGCATCCCCGTCTCTTTTCACGCCCGATCAATGGAAGGCACTCGCCGGTTTGCTTGGTAATTAAATTTCAGATGACAGGCTTCATGGTATGTTTTCTTTTACCGACCGGATTGTCGACACTGGAGCCTCTAATCATGTTACAGGATATGCTTCCATTTTATTTGATCTCACTTGTATTTCTTATTGTCCGGTGGGGTTGCCTAATGGTGCTGTTGTTACGGCCAAGCAAGAGGGTTCGGTTCATCTCTCGGACTCTCTCACTCTCACTCATGTTTTATATGCGCCTCATTTGCATTGCAATTTACTTTCTGTTTCTCAGTTAACCGCGACTATGGATTGTATTGTTCAATTCAATTCTAATGTTTGTGTTATACATGACCCGTCGAGGAATCTGATTGGAACAGCGGTTAGGAGAAATGGACTCTATTACTTTGGAGTTGGGAATTCCGTGCATCATGTCTCGATTGGCGAGGTCTCTGACTCTTTGGATGTTTGGCATCATCGCATGGGTCATCCTTCCTAGAAAATCGTCAAGTTACTTCCTCCTGTCAGTCATTTGAAGGGTAGTTTAAATAAGGGTTGTGAGGTGTGTTTTCGTGCTAAACATCCTCGCACTAAATTTTCTATAAGTGAACATAAAGCTAGTCGTATTTTTGGCAAGGTTCATTGTGACTTGTGGGGTCCATATTCATGTTTCTTCTTGTGGTGCTCGATATTTTTTAACTTTGGTGGATGATTATTCTCGAGCTGTTTGGGTTTATTTGTTGGTTAATAAAACTGAAGTTTTTTCTATGTTTATGGCCTTTATTGCTATGATTGATCGACAATTTTCCCAAACCATTCAAATTGTGCAAAGTGATAATGGTACTGAATTCAATTGTCTCAAAGATTATTTCACTGCCCATGGTATTCTTTTTCAAACCTCTTGTGTTAATACTCCTCAACAAAATGGTCGGGTTGAACGAAAACATCAACATATCTTAAATGTGGGTAGAGCTCTTCGTTTTCATGCTAATCTCCCTATTTATTTTTGGGTTGAAAGTATATTAACTGCAGCTCATCTCATTAATCGTACTCCTACTCCTTTGCTAAATAACAAAACACCTTATGAACTCTTGTTCAATCGCCCTCCTTCCTATGATTCTATTAAGGTGTTTGGTTCCTTGTGCTTTGCTTATAATCATCATTCTAAAGGAGACAAATTTGCTAGTCGGAGTCGAAAATGTATGTTTGTGGGTTACCCTCTTGGGAAAAAGGGTTGGAAATTGTTTGATCTTGATAGTAAGGATTTTTTTGTTTCCCAGGATGTCAAATTTTTCGAAGGTACCTTTCCTTTTTTGTGATCTTGAGGCTGCCAACATTGATCCTTCTACTTTGGTCACTAATTATGATAATGTTCATTATGACTTTGCTGATTATAAATTGTATTCCCCACCTATGCCACCACCAAATAGTCCCCCACACATTGATCCCCCACAAAATACTACTCATACCCCAAATAATAATCTTTCACAGTATGCTACTCCTTCACAAAACACACTCTCACAAAATGTCTCTAATCCTCCTACAAATTCCTCCTCTCCACTCACAATTCAGCCCACTAATTCCGAAACCCAGCCCACATCCCTTAACACTTCACCCTCTCCTCTCAATTCGCCTACTGGCCCCCCTATACCTCCCTCCGAAACCCAGCCCGCATCTCTTACCAACACGGGCTCGGCCCTTCAGCCTTCCCTCTCTACCACCAATCCCTCGGTCCCCTCTTCTCTTGGTCCCGATTCTGAACCTTCGGCCTCGCCATCTAAACTGGGCCGCGGCCTTCGCACTCGGACTCCCTCGGTTTTACTGCGAGATTATGTCACCAACTCTATTTCAGTAAATAGTCCATCTTCGCCTTCCTCTACTCCTCTACATTCCTCTGGTAAGTCCTATCCTATAGCACATTACATTAATTGTCAACGTTTTTCTGCGAAATATCGAAAGTTTATTGCTAATGTTACATCTATCACGGAACCCAAATCTTTTAAGGAAGCTATGCAGGATGCAGGTTGGCAACGATCTATGAATGATGAAATTCGGGCCTTGGAAGATAATGGCACCTGGACTATGGAGTTGCTACCTCCTGGCAAACGTGCTCTTGGTTGTCAGTGGGTCTATCGTAACAAGTTTGATTCTCATGGGAACTTAGAGCGTCAAAAATCCCGCCTTGTTGTTCTTGGAAATCATCAAAAAGAAGGCATTGACTAAACCGAAACTTTTGCTCCCGTCGCCAAAATGGTCATTGTTCGTGCTTTTCTTGCTATTGCATCTGCTAAAAATTGGGAGTTACATCATATGGATGTTCATAATGCCTTTCTTCATGGTGAGCTGGAGGAAGAGGTTTACATGAAGCTTCCTCCCGTTTTTGAATCTTCTCAGCCCAACATGGTTTGTCGTCTTCGAAAATCTCTCTATGTTCTCAAACAGGCTCCTCGGTGTTGGTTCGCTAAACTTGTTTCCGCTTTGAAGGGGTATGGCTTTCTTCAATATTACTCTGATTATTCTTTATTCACTCTCACCTAGGGTTCGGTTCAGATTAATGTCTTGATGTATGTTGATGATCTCATTGTGGCTGGGAATGATTCCAGTGCTTTGTTGGCTTTTAAGTCATATCTCTCTGATTGCTTTAAGATGAAGGATTTGGGTCCCTTGAAATATTTCCTTGGTATTGAGGTTACACGCAGTGCCTCCGGCTTGTTTCTTTGTCAGCGAAAATATACTCTGGACATCATTTCTGAAGCAAGTCTTCTTGGGTCTAAACCTGCTGGTTTTTCGATTGAGCAGAATCACAGACTCGGTCTTGCGACTGGGCCCTTACTCGCTGATGCCGAGCCTTATAGATGGTTGGTTGGTCGTCTTATTTATCTTGCTGTCACTCGTCCTGACTTGGCTTACTCTGTCCACATTTTATCTCAGTTTATGCAGGCCCCTCGTACTGATCACTGGGACGCTGCTTTGCGTGTTATTCGTTATCTCAAGGGTACTCCTGGTCAGGGTATTCTCTTACGAGCTGACAGTGATCTTACTCTCACTGGGTGGTGTGATTCTGATTGGGCTGCTTGCCCTCTTACTCGGCGCTCTATCACTGGATGGCTTGTGTTTCTTGGTGCTTCTCCCATTGCTTGGAAGACCAAGAAGCAAGCTACTGTGTCTCGTTCTTCTGCCGAGGCCGAATACCGCTCTATGGCGGCTATTACTTGTGAATTGAAGTGGTTAAAGGGTCTTCTCCTGAGTTTGGGTGTTCATCATCCCACTGCCATTCGCCTCTTCTGTGACAGTCAATCCGCTCTCCATCTTGCTAAAAACCCCGTTTTTCATGAGTGCACGAAGCACATTGAGGTCGACTGTCATTTTGTTCGTGATGCCATTACAGATGGTCTTATTGATCCTTCCTATGTCCATACTAGTACTCAGCTTGCAGACATCTTCACCAAAGCTCTTGGCAAGCTTCAGTTTGACACTTTACTTAGCAAGTTGGGTATTTGTGATCCCCATGCTCCAACTTGGGGGGGGGGGTATTGAGTTACCTATCTTAGGAAGCTAATAAATTCTTGATGTAATCTTGTTCAGGAAGGATCATTAGTTACCATATATTCTGTACTATATATTCTAAAGGAAAATCAATAGAAGGGAACACAAAAAAATACATTGACCTAAATTTTACAGAAGTATTAGTAAAAACTAATTGCCAGACTTGTTAGGGATATTATTTGCGAGGACTCTTAGCAAATCTATAGTGATTAAATTGTTAGTGTATTACACCCTTCATTTCTTCATAAATTTACCACTTCTAATTTGGGCATTGTTCATGGGTAAAGAAAATAAAAAAAATCAATAAATAAGAAAAAAACATAGTCATATTGGCCTTGTTGGGGTCTTGTTTGATTAGTCTCATTGTATATATTAAGAAAATCAAACATTTATAATTTTTTGCTAATATGTAATTAAATATATTAACGATACAAAACATGCATGCATTAGAACGAGGGAGTGACAATGGTTTCCTTCATTATATGACAATTTTGGGCCAAAATTTTGGCCGCGCACGATGAATCGGTAATTTTTATAAGGTACGGCCTTGCCTGAACTCGGTCCGACCCATCCCATATTCACATTTAAATGATGAAAAATGTAGAGTTAAAAAAATAAAGAATAACATTTTAAGACCGAGCCAAGGAGGGAGTATGTTTCTTCCTGATACCTAAAAGGCTAAAAACTGGTTCCCGATTGGCCGATTATAGCTGGCTGCAGCCAAAGATTTAGGCTAATCCGAGTTGGAGTAGATATCCTTAAGTTACAGGTAGGACTAGATTTCCATGTTCTTTATAATGATTTAGCCTCATCCCCTAAAAAAAAGAGTGCACCCTCATAATCCCAAGTTCTGCCTCACTTTAAACCATCAAAACAAATTCGTTCCAATAACAAAAACGGTACACTCTCAATACTTCAACTTCTCTCTCTCTTTCCCTTGTTTCTGTACGTACATGCTTAGTTGAGTTAAACATGTTTCCTCCGTTCTAATTGTACTCGTCATTTAATTGCTCCATACTCACTGAAATACATATACGATGTTGTAATTTTATTTTGGGTAATAACTCCTTTCTATCAATCTCCTATCACATGTTTATATGGAATCTTTTTGAATTTTTTTTTTTCTTTTTCTCTATTTGTCTCCATTCCAAAAACTGTATAAGAGTCGATTATTTTAAAAGTGTAACATGTAAAATAAATCAAAAAAGTATATATTTTTTCCGGTCTGATTCTTTTTCTATTATGATTGTGTTCTTTCTTTTTCCACAAACTTGCGTGTTCTTGATTATTTTTTCTCGTTTGAGGTATTATTCTTAGTTGCTAGGGTTTAGGATTTTATTGTCAAAGGGTTTCTGTTCTTAGTAATTAGTTATATTATTTTCTGCGGCTAAGACTTATGTTAAAAGTTATTTGAACCTTTCCTTATTTTTTCAGCATTATTAGCTAATTTTGGAAAGTTGAATATGTTGATAATTTATTATTATGCATATGATACAGAACTTTCAAGCAATGGGGATATGTAGCTGCTTTACTGTTAGAGATGAGTATACTGTAATTTCTCATCGTTCAGATTCAGGGAATCGCTGGGTTTCTGAATTCAACTTCATCATTCACAAGGTTTTCCATTCTTTTTCTTATTTAAGCTTACTATATTGTATTTCATTCAAAAGGATGATTAATGAGTCCCTCCTAAATAAGCAAATTTGTATCCTATTACTAGCCAATGTGCGTTCTGAATCCAAAACAAAAATTAACTGATAATTGATATATCATGATACCAAGAAATAAGATATCAATCTAGAGAAAATCTAACTCTTTTATTTTCTTTGTTGTCTAAAAAATTGGTACAGGTGAAAGGAATTTTGTTCGGAAACGAAGTCCATACTATTGGTTCCGCTCAGCCACAAGCTGCGTCATTGAACGCGGTAGTCATACCCGATATCTTAGAAACAAGTTCTAGTCGCATTCACCCAAATGTCGTAACTAAACATCAGCCTTTGCAACAAAACTCCGGGGATGGAAGTTTTGACGAAGTTGCAGATATACACCATACACAGACTGAAGTAAATCCCTATTCTTTCTTTAAAGTAATTTCTATATTCTTATCGTAATTGTTGCTGTTTTGAACTAAGAAGAAAGAATTGATGAAGAATTATGATATTCAAATAGTATTTTAGTTAGTTTTGAACTGTATGTTTATAGAATGAGATAATAAACATCATTATATCACTGCAACTGATCGATTAGTGTCAAAAAAAAAATTCAGCCATTGTTATTTACTTTGCTCATGAAGCATATAAACAACTTGTTCGGTATCCAGCAATAATTGGCCATAATGGTATTGAATTCATATGTAATTTTTCAAATAAAATTCCAATGAGAGGTCGGATGTTAATGTATTTGCAATCTCAAGCAAATGCTCTGTTTTGTAAATTTCACTTACCACTCAATACCAATTTTAAAGTAGTGTTGGATGATAATAAGTAGGCAAAATTGGCCGCAACACTCCCAAACTATGACATGAGTGCACATAGCACCACAGTGTTGGTTTTGTAGCCAAAATAATAGGAACTATTATACTTGATGCAGCGGGTATTATAGATGATACCGAATGTAAGTTTCTTTCGTAACCATAAAGACATGTACCGGTAGATGATGGAACTTGCATGGTACCACATGTTGTACGCTATGAGCAGAAGACATGCACATTTCACCGGCCAGAAAACTTACCTCTAGACATCAGGTATCATTAATGATATGCGCGCTACACCAAATCCAATAGTTCGTGATATTTGAGCTACTAGTCAAAGTTTGCGGTGCTATGTTTAGTTTGTGATATTATGGCTACTAGCCAAAGTTTGTGGTGCTATGTGCACCCACTGAAGTTATAGTTTGGTATGTTCAAGACAAATTTCGCCTAATAAATACCAATGAAAATCTAAAGAAGTATTTGGAAAGGTAGAAACAATATCATGAATAATCAATATAATGCTATGATTTTTCTTTAGATGAAGTGTGAGTTCAATACCAGTACCTTAAATCTCTGAAAGTATATGTCTTCAAAAGAATATCGTGAGCTTACTTTTAATATCTGCTTTCAAATGTATGTATTGTATGTGTTTCTTACAATTTTCATGGTTCAATTCTATAATTTTCACAGGTTAAAAGTACATCTCATGAAAGTGAAGTTCTCTTTATTCATCCAATTCAAGCAGGAGCAGAAGTTGTAATTGTTGATGACGCTGCAAGTATCTTGTCGGAAGAAGACGAGTTACTACATACACAAAAAGAAGTAAAATTCTGGTTTAACGAAGGCCAAGTATCTCCAGACTGCTTCCCTGTGAGCTTGAAAAAACAGTTGATTACGAATTTCGAGAACGAATTCTATGAAAAGATTTTATCCCCAGATGAAGAGGATGTGTGTCCAACATGTCTTGAAGGTACGAAGTTTTCAGTCGCATAATATATTTCCCCTTTCTCGATGATTGATCATTGTCATTTGTCACAAAAACTAGACTTTGGCTAAAATGGACTATTCTTCATGGATTCCTACATCTTAAAGGGCTATCTTGCTTCACAGTCTTTTCTTTATGTTAGGAACTCGGGTCAGAGACTATTCGAGAAAGCGCTAGCCTCTATTTGATAATCTCAAATTGGGATCTATCAGTCAAACAATTACACCTAAAAAAGAACATATAAATCTATTGGCATTACCGTATACTCATCTTATGTGAGCACCATTTCGTAACTTTCACTACTAAGCTAAGCTTGACCTAGTGGTAAGACATTTCAACCTCAAAGTTCTGGGGTTCAATCCTCATTAAAGACACTTTACGAGAGGGTTTCCCCTTACTATCCCCCAATCTCAAAGTGTTTGCCTGCAAATCCACACTAGGTTAATGTGCGAGAGGTGGTGGTTTGGTTGGCAAGACCCTTCATCTTAACATGCAGTCCCAGTGAGGAACCAAAAAAAAAAAAAAAATCCTAACTTTCATGGTATCAATTAGAAGAGTTATGAGTAACAGATAGATTGCATATGAGAAAGATGATAGAGACTTGTATCATTCCTCGACATTATACACTTTTGTCGATGTGAAATTCTTAGTTTGAAACGTGAAAGTTGATTTCATACCAATACTTCATTAACTAGGTTTATTACTTACTTTACGAGTTTGTCTTGTAAGAGACCGTCTACTTTTAAATTAAAATTAGGCAATGATAAGCCCAATATTAAAAAGAGAATTAGCCCAATAATGACTAGGTTAATTTCTTTCGGTGACTAGTTTAATTCATTTAGTGACTAGATATACTTTTATATTAAAATTAGACCGTCTCTTTTAATAATATTTGATTACTTTACTATTTGGTAGTGAATATAAGATGAAAATAAAAGAAAAGTAAAGAAAAATATTGTCAAATGGTATATGCACAAAAATGCTGTTATAAAACTTGACAATCTTTTTAACATTTCGGTTTATTGAATGCTATATATTCTCGCAACTTGTGTGAAATTTTGGACCTCAGTTTGTATGACACTATAATATGCACTCATAACTAATTGAACCGATGTTTGAGCAACACATCTAAATATGTAATGGGTTTCTTTCTGCAGAATTTGATCATGAAAATCCCAAGATAATTACACAATGTTCGCACCAATTCCACCTTAGCTGTATATTAGCCTGGAAGGAAAGAAGTGATGAGTGTCCAATATGTTTCAGGGTAATCAACTTCTTTTTCCCTTTTCTTGCTAGCTTTATAATTTATGATCTTTTAGCTTATTCTTTCGCCCTGCATATCTAACCATCATCGTTATCTTTCATGAAAATTTGTCACGTGATGCCTCTGTCTAGCAAATAATTCGACGCCACATAATAATTTTGTACCATATCATGTCATATATTTTTGCCCTTGTATATTTGTATCTTCTTATCTTGTAACGTTAGGCCAAATTGTTTGACTATGTCAAAATCTAAACCCAATACACTATAATTAATTGATGTCCTTCTTACCATTAATGTCTGCATCAAAAATCTTTTTCCATTGGCTAATGTCTCTTTAACTAAACAACATACATTGCATCTCAATCACAAGTCCACAAGGTCCAATAACAATGCAAAGGTACAAAATCGCACCTCTGAATTAATCCTTCAATAGTTCGTGTCAATATTGGTTTAGTTCATACTCACATGTACACTCAAAATCTGCAAAGAGGCTTTCAAAGAAAATCTGCGAAGAGGATACAGTGAAATACAAACCACTTTTTTAAACTTTACTACGGTAATGAGCATCTGTGTTGCATTAAGGGGGCAAACAAAATTGTTATTGGTGGCCAAACACATTAGTAACTTTATTGGTCAATGTTTCCGGCTTCGTAATTTAATAAGTTGGAAGTACCAAATGAAATATAAGTTGGTATTAAAATTCATTAAAATTGTAAATAAAGCTAGAGGAAGGAGGGTTGGGTGTTCGGGTGGGGGAGAAGGATTGGGTGTTGGGGTGGGGTGGGGGAGAAGGGTTGGGTGCTGGGGTGGGGTGGGGTGGGGTGGGGTGGGGGAGGAGGGTTGGGTGTTAGGGGGTGGGGGAGGGTTAGAGGGTTAATCTTAGGGTTAGCGTTTAGTGTTAGAGATAAGGGTTAGGATTTAGGTTATATTTAAGTGTTATGGTTATGGTTATGGTTATGGTTTAGGGTTAGGGGTTAATAATGGCAAATGGTAAATAAAGCTAACGGAAACTTGACACCGTTAGTCATTAAGGGTATTTGGTGCATTTTATGCAAATCACAAGGGCATCTGGTGCATTTTTGAAACAAAGAGGGTACTTGGTGCATTTCGTGAAACCTCAAGGGTACCTGGTGAAAAAACCGATTTTGGTAAAAAAAAATTATGGAAGCTATGTGATGAAAAAACCATTAGCTTTATGTAGTTTTCCCTCTTTTTTTTTTTTTTTTTCTTGTTACATTTTTCTAGAGCTTGATTTTGGCCCGACACGCTTTTTATCGAGTTTTGGGCAAATTTTGTTTGGCTCGCGGTCGGGCCTGATCCGTTTTTTTTTTTGCTTTGGGCACAAATTTTGGGCCCGGTCCGGCCTCACCAGTGGGCAATTTTTTTTGCCGGCCCGGCCCAGCCCATAGTCACCTCTACATTTTTCATATGTGGGTGTTTCTTTTTGCTAGCTATATTTCCTTATTTATAGTACTTGGTCCACCATAAAGTATTTCTATTACTTCTATATTTGTTTTTTTTTTCTTTTTCCACTCAAAAGTACTATTTTTTCACCTTAACTCTATATTTTACATTAAATGACTAAAAAAAATATCTTTTTAAAAGTTTGAAAGTGACATTGCCTTAATTGTTTTTAATACTGATATAGTAAGTAAAAAAAAAAGTACCTCATAGCAATAAAACCGTCCATTGACATAATGATATTGACTTTTTTTTTTGTACCTATGACCTATCAGGCTATCCTTGTCATTTTGATGAATTTAATATCTTTATTGATAATGAATTTAGTTGAAGCCTGAAGGTACCAGACTTTCACTTTTTTTTTGTTTCTAGAAACAACTATTATTGATTTTATGAATTGTTATTGTAGGAGATGGTATATAGTGAATATAATTAGAATCAGCATCATCAGCAGAAGAGAAACAAATGCAAGAAACATCAAAGACGTCAAGAGGAAACCACAAATACAAAAGTCAAGTAGAACGAGGTTGTTGATAATGATATGTAGCCTGAGCTCTCTCAAACATGAGATGATGTATAAAAAGACGTGAGACAGTGAGAGTGCTGTAAATGGCAAGAAACTCGTTTGCATAAAAATTTTATCCTTTGAACCTTGGGTAATGTTATACGCATAAATGCACTTCTATTTATCTGTATCTGCTCCCAAATCTTCAGTGACGTAAACTCCATTTGTCCACAAACAGTTGTCCAACATGATTACCATTCATCAATCATCATGATGATATGATTCACAATATACTAAAAGAGGTCAAGATTGAACTAAATGCTCGCTTGGTTTAGTAGGGAGTGAAAATTTCTTAGAAATTTATATTCATATGTAATTATATTTCTTATAAATTGCTAAATGTTGTTTGATGATTTGCGGAAATTGAAAGTTTTCGTGGGAATTTTCACTTACCTAGGTCCCCCTAGGTAAGTAATTTCCTCCATTTGTAGGAAGTGAAACTTTATAGGAAATTCTACTTCACGTGAATTTGTCAACCAAACAACACCAAGAAATTTCAATTCCTAAAAATTCTAGCTTTCTATGCTAAACAATGTCAACCAAAGAATACCTAATGTTGGTGGCAAGAGAGAGTATTTTTTTTGTTTACAATCATGGGTAATTCCGAAAAAAACATTCTTAAAGGCTATGTGTATTTTATCTTATTTGTACTGTTTTAAACTTATTTTTATTGAATTGAACATATTTTACCGATTCTCTGTTGTTTTTCCTTATAAATTTATCGCTTTTTTTAGTGAATTGAGCTTCTTTTTGTTAAATTGAACTAGATTACTGAATTTTAGAAGTATTACCTCCATCTAGAGGTGTCAATCTGGGTCACTGGCTGGGTTTGGGTTGACCCAAGCTGGGTCGGAATGATTTGGGTCGGAATAATCTGGGTGACACTGTGTCATGGGTCGGAACTGGGTGGGTCGGGTGAACTTGGGTCGGGGAAACTGGGTGAGGGGATCTCGGACTACGGGTCGGAATTGGGTCGGGTGAGACTGGGTCGGTCCGTATCTGGGTTGGGTGAATTTGGGTCGGAATGGAATAAGGTGAAGTCGGTCCAAATCGGCTTTCGGAATGACTTGGGTCGGAAGAAATCGGCTTTTGTAATAAGTTGGGTCGGAAGAAATTGGGTTTCGGAATGACTTGGGTCGGAAGAAATCGAGTTTCGGAATGACTTGGGTCGGAAGAAATCGGCTTTCGGGTTACTTGGGTCGGAAGAAATCGATATCGGAATGACTTGGGTCGGAAGAAATCGGGTTTCGGAATAACTTGGGTCGGAAGAAATCGGCTTTCGGATTACTTGGGTCGGAAGAAATCGATATCGGAATAACTTTGGTCGGAAGAAATCGGGTTTCGGAATGACTTGGGTCGGAAGAAATCGGTTTTTGGGTTACTTGGGTCGGAATCGATATCGGAATAACTTTGGTCGGAATAATTCGGCTTTAGCAATTACTAAGGTCGGAAGAAATCGACTTTCGGGTTACTTGGGTCGGAAGAAATCGATATCGGAATAACTTGGGTAGGAATAATGCGGCTTTCGGAATTACTTGGGTTGGAAGAAATCGGCTTTTGGGTTACTTCGGTCAAAAGAAATTAATATCGGAATAACTTGGGTCGGAATAATCCGGATTCCGGAATTACTTGGGTCGGAAGAAAGATACGAATATGGATAGAGGAGAATAAATCGACCTTCAGAATTAATTGAGTGTTCAAGAAATCGACTATCGGAATGACTTGGGACTTGGGTCAGAATAAATCGGATTTCGACTTGGGTCGGCAAAATCGGATCTCGGTGGGACTTGCCGACTTGGTTCTTGGAACGACTAAATATCGAACCGGCGGCTCCGTGGCGTATTATGATATTGTGGTATAGATTATAGTCATTTATATTATACTTATAGTGGTATATTATAGTAATCTGTAATTATACTGATATTGTGAATTGTGATTGGGTCATTGTTAATTTTTTAATAATACATTGAATCATTAATAGTTTGATACTTATATTATTATTACTAATTTGAAATGTTACTACAGTAAGACTTATAAATTATACTTATATTATTGGGTCATTCACCATTATTGGTTATTGGTAATTGGCCTATTGCCTAAGTTACTAAGTAGTAAGTATCGCTCATTAGTTATTCAGTTATTTAGTTATTCTTATTCATGATTGCATATGTATTCAAGTAACAAGTAACAACTAATATAACAAGTAACAAGTAACAGCTAACAACAAACAACCATAAGGATTATTGATTATAGACTTATAGTGTTAGGGTTAATAAACTATTAAACTTAAACATTTTGTTAGTTAGTGACTTACTTACTCTTTTGTCTGAAATCTGAATCAGTTACTATATAGCAACCAAAAAGAGTTAGAATTAAAGAATTAGGTTGACATTAAAACATTAATGAAAGCATCTTAATTAATTTGTAATTATAAAATTGTTCGACTTTTCATCGTTCATGGAACAACTCAACAAGTAACAATCATCAATGTTAATCACTTAATCGAATATGTCATATGAAGATCAGAAGATGATACATAATCATACACTATATCACTAAAGGATGAAGATGAAATATTGAAGCTATGAAAGTAGATCATGGTCAATAATCAGTATGAAATAATAATCATGTCATTGTATCAGTAGAGGATGAAACATTGATCGAATTTCGTTAAGTTAAGGTTGACATAAATCAAATGATCATAAAGTTGGCCTATTGCCTAAGTATCGCCTATTACTCTATTAGTTATTCACTTATTAGTTATTCTTATTGATGATTGCATAAGTATTCAAGTAACAAGTAACAACTAACATCTAACAAGTAACAACTAACAATTAACAACTAACAACCATAAGGATTATTGATTATAAACTTATAGTATTAGAGTCAATAGACTATTAAACTTAAACAGTTGTTAGTTAGTGACATAAATCAAATTGATCATAAGATATTAAGATTGATTGTCTTCGACATTAATCAAAAGTCAAAACCATCAAATGATCATACGATTGATCATCGATGTTATTACACAGTTTTAACAATAATCAAAGCATACTAGAAATCCGTCTATTTCATATTATTAAATAATCACACATTAATGCATTTCATACTTAACAATTAATAATTTAAACTTTCATTGTTTCACAATTTTTTCACATCAATACATCATTATTCATTGAACTTTTAAAGTAAGTAGGAATTATTTAAACAGTTAGTAAACATCATTCATAATTATTTTTACATTAATGATCTTGTTCATAATTAAAAATAGTAATTAATCTTCTAAAGTTTATAATTTTTATTAATTTATAATATCAATAATAGTTTCAGATCAATATGATTTAATTCTCAATTTAAATAGTTACCCACCCATTGTAGATGGGTCTAATAATAGTTTAGGAATTTAAGTAAAATTTACTTAAACAAATCAATACTAGAAGTCTAAAATTATAAATTTAGAAATAAAAAAATAGAATACTTAATCTTAACCATTGATTTGAGAAATATAAAAATCTAACCATTGATATTTTGAAATCCATGTGCTTGGTCACTCTTAATGCTCATTGGTCAAAAAAATAAATCAAGGATCCTGAATTGAGACCATTGATTAGCCAATATCAAATCTGAGCACTTCATTTCTTTACTCTCTAACCTAGTAACTTTAGAACTCTAGACTCTTTACTCTAAAATCTCAGCCCTTCATTCTAAAATCCAACGATTGAGATTAAGTGATTAATCCTAAAATCTAACCCTACAATCCATCCTATATCAACCCCCTTTTTCAGTTCCTCCCCCATTTCGTCACTTTCTAAACCCTAATCTCAATGTCTCTCTTTGCAATTCAGATCTACACCAACGCTCACAAAAACCCTAACCATTCTTCTAACAAAATACCAGAGATTCAAATGAGGAATCACATTATCTATACACATTTCGATGAGTTAGGTGAAGTATCAGACGGCGAAAAATAACGGCAAGAAGAATCCAGATAGCGAAAGCGAAAGTTTCCGGTAGATCATGATATATTCGACAACGAACCTTCTAGGTAACTTTCTCTCTCTTATTCATCATCATTCTTTAAATTTCTCTGTTTCGAATTTGCTGGTTGATTTATTGTATTGTTACCGTTTCTGTTGGTTTGCAGAAATTCGGCTCAAGTATAGCGAGATTGAAGGTAATTTTTCGCGCTGCAGCAGATCAGAGAGAAAGTTGAACGAGATGGCCTGAAGGAGGAAACGATTTCTAGGTCTGCTTTTGTTCTTTAATTGTTGAGATTCTGAATTGAAATTATGTTTGAGTGTTACATACCTAATTGTGGTCATCCATCTTGGATGAATAATTTTTTACAAAGTGAAACCTGACACAATCAATGCCAAAGTTTATGTGCTATAAATTATGTACCATGGGGTTCTATATCATCCCGTATATATTTTTGTGTGCTTGCTAAAATATGTTAAAAAAAAATCAGAATTAATCGCTGAAAGTCAGAAATCTCAGAATGATAAAGAAATAAGGCTAGTATATAGTGGTAATTGTTTTGTGTGCATAAAATTATTAGCAATGTTACCACTCTAATCTGAACTAATTGCCGAGATTATTTCTTCATATAATCAAGCGATGCTTGTTTCTACTAATGAACAAAACTGGAGTTATTGAAGTTAAGTTCTTATTCCATGCGTGTATTTGCCGTATGATTCTTCTTCCTTGCATATTGAAATTTTGTTTCTAAGAATGACTTAAGAAGTGGTTGAAATAATACATGTTTTAAGTACATCTTACTATTATGTTATTGTTGATTCTTGGCTTCATTCAAATCTTTATATTTCAAAGATAGATAATTCCTTTGTTATAAGTCATATGTAGTACTTTAAGTCATATGTAGTAATATATCTTGATGAGTTGTTATGTGCCTTATTACATAATTGTTTTATTGTCAAGGACTTTCTTCTATATTTTTATTTGTATCTTAACAATATTTTTTATTTCTTGTAGGTGAAAAAGGGTGGTTAATACTATGAAGCAGCAGAAGCATTAGGATTAGTATTTAAAGTATTTTGTAAATTTCAAAAACATGTAGGATGATCTCTTTAGATATTTGCTAATATACGTTAAAACTTATTTTTTTGGCAAATTCGTTTAACTTTTTATGTCATATATACAAATTTTAATAATACCATTTGGTTTACCTTTAAAATAACGTACAATGGACAACTTAACAAAAAACAACCACGTGGGGATTGAAATATTGAATATTGAGGGTTTCAAATTTAAATGAGGTATAATTATGTATTTATGTCTTGATAAATAATATTTGTCAATTACTTTGACCAAAAAAAGTGACGAGATATTTTCCGTTCAAAAACTATATAAATTGGAGGATAGATCACATTGTATTTATATGTCTTAGTTTTACATCTGGATTATAAGATAAATTCTACGTTTTATTAGGTTTATGTAGATCTAGAATTTATAAGGTTTTTTTGGTAATAGTTTTTTATAGTTTAAAACTGTTTTATTCAGTTTGATTCGGATTAGTTTAAAACAACTTTATTCAGTTTAGTCAAAAACAGGTTGATTCAGTTCAGTTAAAACAGTTTTATTCAGTTTGATTCAGTTCAGTTAAAAATAGTTTGAAACAGTTTTCAGTTATATTCAGTTCATTTTCAGTTCAGTTTAAATCGGTTTTTCGAGCAGTTAATTTCAGTTTGGTATGTTTTCGGTTAAGTTTCAGTTCAGTTAATTGCAGTGTGCTTTATTCTGATTGACTTATCGGTTTTTAACTTTTCAGTTATGGATCAATTCAGTTCAGTTTATTCAGTTCAGTTGATCAACCATTTGCAGTTTAACCATCGGTTTTCAACCAAACTGACAGCTACTCCAAAGTGCAAAGATTAATGTACTTGTCACAAAAAATGTGTTCCACCGATATTTAAAAATAAAAGAAAGATAAAACTTGAAATAAATGGTAATCTTATACGTCTTCGGTCTTGCACCCCAAAAACAAATAAATGGTGTTGGGCCGGGTTTACTTGGGTCGGAATGGCATTGAGTCGGGTTTAGTTGTGGTCGGGTGCTAACAGGGTTGGGTCGAAATTGGGTCGGTGATAGCTGAGTTGGGTCACAACTGGGTCGGTGATAGCTGGGTTGGGTCACAACTGGGTCGGTGATAGCTGGGTTGGGTTACAACTGGGTCGGTGATAGTTGGGTTGGGTCACAACTGGGTTAGGTGGTAACTGGGTTGGGTGATAACTGGGTTGAGTGATAACTGGGTGGGTTTAACTGGGTCATTGGCGGGTGAAGTTGGGTGCGGGTCATTTTGGGTCGGAAACAGGTTGGGTCTGGGTCGTTATTCACGGGTGCAACTGGGTACGGGTACAACTGGGTCGGCCCAATTCAGGTTGGGTTACTAATTCCACGGGTTAAACTAGGCACGGGTGAACACTGGGTCGGAATGGGTCTGCTTTCCAACCGACCACTCTCGGCTCGGAACAGGTTGGGTCTGGGTCGCATGCGGGTTCACCCGTGGGTCGGCCCAGTTTTTGACACCTCTACCTCCATCCCAATTTCTAGTGTTTGTCTCTCATATTGCACGAAAATTAAGGAGATTATTATTTGTTTTGAATATTTGTAATACTTGCATGAGAAATAATAAATATGAGTATTTGCAGTAGAGTACAAACAGTGGCAGATCTAGGAATTAAACAATGTGGATTCGAAGTTGTTTAAACATAGAATAAAAACTAGTCTTATATTACTATTATTTGTTAATATTATATTACAGTGGCAAAATTTTACTATTATTATTACTTTTATTTAAATGCGTTAGAATACTTATACAAATTTGGCTAATAAATTATTAGTAATTAACCACTCACCAAAAGCAAGGTTTTTGTTGTAACATAGTCTGCTTATTAAATTATTAGTGCTATCAATAATTGATTACTTAAGCAAGTAAATTAGAAGAAGGAAAGCTAGAAAATAGAGAATCAAAAGAAAAAGAAAAAATAAAATCAAAAATAAAAATATAAGATGTGGTGTAGTGAAATTTAACCTTGAGAAACTTTTGCTCCAAGTTTTCTCTCGGTGCATGATAGCCTATCGTGCACTGTCGCCATGGCAAGAAAGGCGAGTGGAAAATCTCAAGGAGGAAAGGATGGTAAGTAGCTAATGAATGTTAAGGGTTCAGTGTCTGAATCGCAAGCGTTACGAACACGTGCCATGGATGAGCTTCTAGGTGTAGAAGTTTTGGATTTTGGATTAGGGATAGGTGAAATCCTAACACCAAAGGCATCTATTCAACACTTGAAGCAACAATCAGAGGTGCGACATACCTTCAATAAGTGGCTGCAATGTATTCATCGCAGTGGAAATGTAATGGCGGCAAATGAAGGTGAGGGTAGAAGTCTTATTCCAGTTCTTCATCCTGCAGAGAACTCGGTGAGTCATTCTATCGAACATATAGTTGTTGATAGTGAAAATGAAAGTAGGCAGGAGAATGTTATTATAGAACCGGTGAAAATTGATCTAGATGCTATTCAGGATGAAATCTCTTTTTAGAATTCGTCTATAATATGTTATGTATTGGGAGCTAATCCTCCAATACAAGTTTTGGAAGGATTTTTCAGGACAATCTGAAGAATGTTCAAAGTGGACAAAGTAGCCTTAATGAAGATGGGAGTGTATTTGGTGAGATTTTCAGCGATGGATGCTGGGGATAAGGTGTTGAAATGGACACTATTTTTTTGATAAAAACCCATTAATAGTGAAACCTTGGTCTCATGAAATGGATTTTGAAAAGGAAAAGATTAAAACCCTTGCAATCTGGGTACAATTGAAGATTGCTTTGAAATATTGGGGTGAGAAATCACTCCTTAAGATTGTTGCTCAATTAGGTGATCCTATAAAAAGGGATGAAGCTACGAGGAATAGGGATAAACTATAATATGCGAGGATATTGGTCGAGAATAATATAGAGCAAGAGTTTCCTAGCCATGTTATGTTCATCAATGAAGTAGGAGAGAATGTTGAGGTGCCTGTCGCATATGAGTGGAAGCCTGTCAGATGTGTGGAATATGTAGTAATTTTGGGCATGAAAGTAAGGAATGTAGAGCTGCACAGGTTAAAAAGGTCTGGATTCCTAAGGTTACTCAACAGGAGCAGGTGGTGAAGGAGAAAGAGCATAAGGTTGTGGAAGATGCACAACTTCAAAACAAAGGAAAACAGATAGATCCAGAGGGTTTTCAACGAGCATTGAAGCCTAATAGAATGAGGGTTTCTAGAGTTGTCTCTACAAGCATTAAAAACTCCTTTCAGGAGTTACTGTATGCAGAGGATAATCAGGAAGGCAGTGAGGCTCTGGAGCAAGATGGTAGTAAGGAAGTATTTAATAAGGAGGATCTAGGTGACAAGGGAGAGGGATCTCCAATTATCCCAAATGGATAGAATCATAGTGTGGAATGTCCGAGGGATAAATAATGCTACTAAACAGAGAGATGTGAAAGCTTATATTCAAAGATTTTCTGTCGGCATTGTTTGTCTCTTAGAGACAAAGGTAAAGCTTTCAAATCTAGGGAAGCTTTATTAGCGGGTATTTGATAATGGTGTTTTACATCAAATAGTAGTTGTCATAAAGGAGGTAGAATAGTACTTGCTTGGAAGGCAGGAAGTTTCAATGTAACAGTTATTAGAGGGACAAGTCAGTTGATACATTGTTACATACAACCTAGAAGTAGTGTAGCTGGTTTTATAATTATTGTACAATGGTGTATGCTTTTAATGAAAGGGTAAAGAGATGTACATTATGGGATGATTTAAGAGGAATAAAAACAGATGAAGCATGGTTAATATGTGGAGATTTTAATTGTGTTATGAATGTGGATGAAAGAATAGGCTCATCAGTTAGAGAGGTGGAGATGAAAGATAATAGGGAGTGTATGGAGGCATGTGCACTTACTGATATCAAATGTTATGGGAATTTCTTCACATGGAACCACAAACAAGCTGGAGAAGATAGAGTGTTTTCGAAGTTAGACAGGATGCTTGCTAATCAGGCATGGCAAGATCTTTTTCCCACTGCAGAAGTTAACTTTCAAAATAAATGGGAATTTGATCACTCCCCTACATTATTATCATTGTATAAAGATTAGCATAAGGGTAAAAAAACCTTTTAGATATTTTACTATGTGGAAGAAGGCTACACAATTTGAAGAATTGGTGAGACAAGCATGGAATACACCTGTGCAAGGCTCCAAAATGTTCAGTGTTATGCAGAAACTAAAGCAAGTAAAGATAAGAATGAGGGAGTTGAACAAGCAAGGGTTCCATGATCTACAAGCAGAGGACATTAAAGTTCAACAGGCTATGATGTATGCTCAACAACAGATGCACTTGAACCCAAGTAATAGAGAGCTAGTTGATGCAGAATTGAGAGCAGTAAAAGTCTATAGAGAGAAAGATGAAACTTACCTCGCATATCAGGGTAGATAGATTACACTTTTTTGATGATAAATCTCAGCAAATCCTATTCCCACTGTCAACTATCTAGAACATTCCTACTTATGAGCTGTCTGGTTCACCTTATAATGGACTATGCATTCCCACCCTCCTACTTTATGGAGCCAAACAAATGGATTTTCTCCCCATAAAATGCACTGATCTCCACAGTTACATGAAACTCACATCTATTGAACTTGTGAGCAGATTAAGACTGTATATAGACAACTAAGAAGACAAGTGAAATATAAACTAACTAAATATAGAAAGGGAACTCAATGCTTTCTTGGCTTCCTTGCCTCTAATCTATACAGAGTGTAGGATAATACAACTAAATCCTACATCAACACGACACACACACAGATGAGTGAGTGAGATCGATACTTCAGCATGTTCCAAAATCATCTTATATTAACATACAGGGAGACCAGAGTAAGTTTTCCACTTCTTGAAATCAGAAATTGAACCCCATAGATCAATCTAATTACATAAAGCACCAAGCAACGATAGGTACAATTTTGCGTATATACAATGTGTCATTCCCTATATTTTGTAAATTGAAAATTAAACCATGAAAAATGCGGTCATAAAAGACATAGAGAATCTGATATAAATACAAGTTATAGCATTTAAACTAAAAAAATAAATGATTATATTATACGCGTTATAAAATTCATTAAGAACATTCTATAAAGCATAATTCTACAGAAACTAAAACCCTTCAAAAAGTTATACTACACATTTTGGCCATTATCTTTTTTACAATTATCTTTTGTATTTTTATGCCCAAACATTACAAGTGAACTCCATCTATCCCAAGATAAGATTGCTAATCAACTTTAGTACAGACTTTTGAGTAGTTGTAGATGTAGATATGTAATAATTAAGAACCCTCATTAGATGCATCATTTCCAAGGAAAGCATTGATAGCACAGTTCTCATCAAGATTAGGCATATCTAAGAAATTCAAATGAGAATCAAAATCAGTATCAGAGAGCTCCTCAGATAGGCTTTTTCCACTGTTATCAGCAGGTACAATATCTCCTGATGTAGATTTCAATTTTTTTGTTGCAAACCCATCATTGAGCACATCACCACCATTAAGCGCAGTCGCGAAGAAGGATGATATTTCTAGAGTGTTCGAGACATTTTCTCCCTAACCAAAATCAGAACAATCAAAGCAGTTACTACCTTCCTCTGAAGTGAAATACAAACCAGTAGTAGCATCACTAAAGGGTTTAAATCCTACCTCTCCTCCTACATTAGGCATTGGTTCAGAACACTCAAACTGCTTAGCTTGTGGGTTCTGTTTTGCGGTGATGCTGTTGAGTTTTTCTTGCCAGCAACTTTCTGAGAGAGGGCTTTAACAGTACGCCTAGGAGCAGTAGCAGATACAGGTTCCGCTTCTTCAGGGAAATTCACCTTGGCCTTCTCACCTTGGCGGACTTTTCCCACATATACCAAACCCCCCCATTGTTAGATTTTTTTTGCTTAAGAGTCTAGGTCTTTGGGATAGTATTTTTATTTACAAAGTGCTAGTGGATTGATTATGCGGATCACTAATTTATGGTAGTACATGCATTCAGGATTAAAGTGCATCTTCATGTTGTTTTGCAACTGGGTTATGACATTTTTGGAACTTTTATATTGGATAATCTATTCTACTTGATTTTATGTTCAACCTAGAAACTGCATATGGCTATCTAAGCCCAGATAAAGGGAAAAGATAAATTAAAAGCTTCACTAGGAACTTCATAGTATAATGTTAGAGATATAGAATTAAGACAATGCTTTTGTGAACACAAAATCAGGGTATCATTGACAGGCAATAATCACTAACAAAGATAGAAGAGAAAAAGAAAACAATCAAAACAGTAATAGAATCTTGTTCATCTATTTATTTGGTATCGTATTTACCTGTGTTTTTGGTAAAATCAAGTGAACTGGCCACGGAACAAAACTATGCTTAGCCTGACAAACGTAAGTGAATTCATCCGTAGGACATGGCAAAGGTGCAGACGCCACTAAATCATGAAGAACCTTGACTTGACGAAGATCATTCGTCAAACAAACATTATGTACGCGTATAACTTCTGACGGATCTGTTTCCTGAACCTTTCCATTTTCCACAATTTGGATTTCGTTGTTTATTTCAATTGCCAAAGCGCATTCACTCCAACCCTAATCAAATACTTTCGAAGTGTTACGAGTGGAACTTATAATATCAGCATAACAATTCAAAATAAAGCAACAACGAATGCATCTAGTACATACCTTAGGGAAAATATAATTATTAACGTTGGGCTCATGGCCATTGTGAGGCACAATATCAAAAAATTTCTCGCGCAGTTGATCATGGTGATGATGGGATTTCTCGGGCCAAGCAACATGGTATGGCTTAATCACCTCATGAAGTGGCTCTGAATGAACATTTAAATGGACACCCCCCTCGTCTAGGCCACTAAAATTAGAGGACTTAGTACCACGAAACTCATGGCCATCAAAACCACCATTTTGGCCACTATGTTGACTTGAATTGCCACCTGAACCACAAATTCCTCCATTAAAACCACTCAACACGGCACCACCAGAACCTTCGCAACCATTTTTCTATAACTTTGGCTAGTATATCATCCCAACCATTAGCCATGACTTCATCTATTTGTGATTTAGCATCCAATGCTTTCTGACAGCAAATAAAGAAACAACACAAGTAACAACAAATAACAGATTTGTGGGTTTGCAAAATAAACAACATCTCTCTCTGTAATCTCTCTACTCTATTTCTTTTGTTAGAAGATCAGTTCAGCTGATCTTGAGTTTAAGTAAGCTTACTCTAAGTTTTATTTAAGCTTGATAAAATTTCACAAAGGACAGCAATATATTACATGGTTTATGAACAAGAATTTTATTTTCATTTTCATAGAAAAGGACTGCTAATTTAAACTTTAAAGCAAAATATTACGAAACAGAAACCACTACTTCAGTTCTATCTAATTTAGTTCACAAGAACAAAGGTTTGCTTACTGCATTAGGAACACAAGGCCTCTGTCCTTCAAGATCACCAATACCTACACTTGTTGCAACTGCTTGATTAACATTTCTCTACTTATTTATAGTGAACTTACAGCATTTTCAGTCTTGGATCGAATTTGCAAATCCTGCCCGAACTGCAGTCATAATGTTATGCAAGCATTATGATCACTTGTAATAATCATGTAGTAATCAAAGCATTAGGAACTTACACCCCAATAGCATGTTGCAGCCATGAACTTCAGTTCAACAATCGATAATACTCGGAACCTACAAGCTAATAAATTCACAGCTAATAAATTCACAAATAATAAATTCACAGATAATAAGTTATATCGCACAAGGTATAAGAGCTGATATTTTCTAGTTCACAGCTGTTTTCCCCAAAACTGTTCTTACTGAAGTGTTCAAGCTTATGTCATTAAACCATTGTTTGTGTTTATTACAATGTCATTGAACACATGTGTATATTTGGGCTTTGATGCAGATTTATCACCAAATGTTGTTGCATATTAGAATCTTGTGCTTTCTGCTTTTTGTAACAGGTATATGCTTATATTGTATAGCACAATAGTGTGGTAAAATACCATATTGCTGATCTCTATTATCCTTTCTAGGTTGTATCGGAAGACCCTTCTATGCCCTCTCAGAACCAATATTCACTATCCTAGGCTGAAGACAACCCGTCAAGGTCAGATTCAAGTTATAGCTACGAGCACACTGTCAATGGACAAAATCTGCATCCGGATTATCTAAATACTTAAATAAGTCAAGGAATTGATCCTAATTACCAACTATCATCTAACGAGGTGGCACATGTATATCTTTGTGATATTTCATGACTCAAAGGAGTTAAATTACCTATTCTCTTTCTTATCACACCATTTTCTTTTCTCATAACAAATGTAGAACCTTGAGTCTATAGAGAAGAGCTATTTTGTTGGTTCCGAAGCTCAGCACAGCTTACAGCACATTACTTTGTAGTTCCAAGAGGCACTGCGTTTGGATTTGGACCCTCACAATCAAACTAGTGAAATGAAGGTTAATTCATGTGAAGCATTTTACATTGTTTTAAATATATTTTATCAATAGCTTGAAATGTACTTACCCACGGGTCCTTAGTTCACAATAGCTAGAGGTATGTAAACAAAATGAGAACAACCACCCTGCTATCTGCATATTACAAATTCTTTTCTCTTCTCCTCTTTGTCTAAGTAGATCCATAACAGTGCACAATCCTTCATTTAAATTCTGATTAAAACAACTTTGTATTCTTTATAAAAACAAAGTGTCAAAATTGCCTTTTTTTTGTTATTTCTTGTTGAAAGAATGGATCTCACTGTTATGCTTTCACCAATTTTCCACAATACAGGAAGCAAGAGAAAATCCTGCTAAAAAGCCAGCACCGGATTACTTTCTCTAAAAATTTTACAGGGTCATGGTATACTCTGGTCAATCAGCGATTGTTATGTTGTGATTGGGTGGTGAAGTTGGTACATATGATAGAGAATCAAACAATGCTTTGAAGGAGGTGAGCTTAATCAAAACTACGACCATTAAACGATCTATACTAACACAAGTTTTATAGTACCAAATTGTATAAGTGATCGTGTAGATACTTATAGTTGCTTCTGCGATTTCTAGATCGGTAGGATTCTTGAACATTATCACTCCATCCTTATCAGTTGCATGAGCTTTGAGCCAAACTAAATGTCGAGGGACTTGTGTGACATGAATCCCTTTCTTCTCAAGTTCCTTTTTCTGATATTATACCATAGCATATCAGAAACCAGTATTAAATAGTCATAAATATTATTATTAGTTAATCTAATTCAATTCGTCAAGACTTACAATCTCTTCTTCAAAATATATATATCATTGTCGTCCTCCTCGATAGCTCGTATTCTGTTTCAATGACTTATCTTGATTTACTTTACTTTGCTCCTTCACAATATTGCTATTTCTTTGTTAGTATAGACATTTATTAATTTATAAAAATGGCCAAAATAGTATAATACTACCTAAAACTCGGGACTAGTACAATATTTTGAGAAATTCTTCCAATCATCTTGAGTTATCCAAGGATATTTCCATTGTCTTCTTTGCCTTAACTTTCCAGATGATTTGTACATCCACATTTCTCATTCTAGTCTTGAAAGCTCTCCATCGATCAGAGGCCCTCCCTAAGATCCATGCTTTAGGTTTCTCTGGTATTTCAAATTCTTTCTACATATTTACATAATTGGTACAACATATATACATAAGCTCATAGTCAATTAGTTTTCTCGTAGCATTAGTTTAATTTAAAATTTGTTTACCGCGATGAACTCGCACACCTCATTCTTCAATTCCTTTGGAACATCACTCCACTTCCTGTAAGTTATGCCTACACGTTTTCGAACCATTAAACCAATGTAAGTGGAAAGAGGAGTGCGATTTTCCCCTCTTGGTACTTTATGTATAGGATGCCATTCAATCGGGATTTTGGTTCCATCTTTAATTGCCTTTCCCACCTTTGCAAGTATAGTGCGACCTATCTTATTTTCACGTCTAATCTTTTCAGCATCAGATGCTTCATCCTCTGGATCCAAGGCTAAGTTGTCTTCAGATGGAATTATTTCCTTTATTTTTTTGGCCATTACCTATAAAACACAAGAGCAACACAACAAGACCAACTTTAAGAGAACCACAGAAGAATATCTCGTTAGCTAATTCATAATTATGCTAGAAGGCAAAACTGTTTTTTATAAATAAATCTAAAAATCCAATAAATAGATGTGGGTCCACGTAACATAAGAGAATAAACAATTCTAAAAGTTTAACAATATAAATGTATGCTAAAAGAATCATAGTAGAAAGTGCTAAAAATAAAGCACAACTTTATGATATGAACATATGAAGATAATATTTGTAAAAGCAATAGTGTAATCAACAACTTAATATTACATAAGAAGTTACTCCTTAGGAAATGTAAATTCTCATACAAACTTTCTATACTATTAACATATTTGAAAAAACCACACCTCATTTATGTCAAAGACTTTGTTTTACGACGACACTTCCGCGAGATCCCCTCATCAATGTTTTTGTCTGCATACATTCCTCCGTCATGGTCATTTTGTACTTATGTCGAAGATTCACCATTGTCATCAGTCTTAAATTGTACCTTATTCATGAAAGACCTATCCTCCATCACAATATCTCCTTCGTAGTCATCAATTATATGTCGAGAACGTGGTGATATAACTACAAAATTTCTCTTATTAGGTGGATCAGCCACATAAAACACTTGTTTAGCTTGAGTAGCTAATATGAAAGGATCTTCCTTATGGCCAATTTTGTTAAGATTGAATACAGTAAATCCTAAGACATCAATAAGAACACCAGTGTTGTTGTCAACCCACTTGCAACCAAAAAGAGGAACAGAGAAACCATGATAATGCAGCTCACATATCTCTTCAATGACACCAGAATAACACATTTTATAATAGACGTGATGCTTATCTTTAACACTAGCAAAATTCAAAGCTTCGGCTTCCGAAGTTACTCCACTATTCTGCATGGTGCTATGTTCATCTTGGTCTCTTGTGTAAAATGTACAACTGTTATTTCCCTAGGAACACTACAAGAGGGGGGGGGGTGAATTGTAGGTGTAGAAATAAACATAACTTTTTGCGGAAATTAAAACTTAAACGAATAAACCAGCTAAAGGAACACAAGGGATTTTTACGAGGAAAAACTTCTTGGGCCAACAAGAAGAAACAACCTCGCACCACTAGGGATTTTTAAACTCAACACTTTCACTAATTAGGCCAACAATTCTGTTACAACCTAATTCTAACTCGAGCCCTACCTTGAGTTCCTGAACTCAAGTTCCTGAACCACTGTTCCTTAACAGCAGTTCCTCTCAATTCACTCGAAGTTTTCTCACAGATACAAGCTTCACTCAAAGCCTTTCTCTTACAGAACTTCACTCAAAGTTCCTTACCCCAAAAACCAAAATACAATTGATCGAAATAAGTTTAGTGGAATTAGAGTAAGAAGGCAAAGAACAAATGGCTATTATGAGAGAATGAAGGCGCTGACACTTAATAAGTTAAACTCACTTAATTACTTAGTCAGACACAATTTGGAACTTATCTAGACTTCTATATTTATAGTGTTAATCATGAAGAACGTGGGATTAATGTTAGAGTACACGTTTTAATCCATTTACCCATGATGTTCCTTCCCCTAAGGAACACGTTTTACATCATGTCCATGATCCCATGAACTATAAATTGAACATGGATAAAATGCAGCCATTACTCCTAAATAATAGGAGTTCCTTGAGCATTATCCGAAAATCAGTTTTTTATAAACTCTTTTTATCTTTAAATCTGAATTTCTAATCTTTAAGAAAATAATATCTTTGAAATAAAATCTTTCTAACAACCGGATATTTATTTTCTTATTTTTCCGAAAAATAAAATCTTTTCCAAAACAGATTTTCTTTTTAAAACTGATTTTATCTTTTGAAATTAGAAATAACTAATTTCCTATAATCTAGGCATGACTTACTCCATTATCTTTTAATCGTTATACTAAGTACACGCCTAAGTCTAGTTCCTTATATTAGATTAGTTCCTTTAACATATTTGCTAAGTGCCACTTAGTTTGTTCCTTACAAAGGAACAAACGTTCATTCTCAAATATTCTGTCACAGTTCCTTACCATTCTTTCTTTGTTCCTTACATTGGAACTAGAAAATAAAACGCCTAGCTTCTATTATTCTTGATCCAATGCTTGCTCCAGTATCAACATAGAAACTTCTTTACTTAGCCTTTGAAATCCTCTCTTGACTTCTTCATTGACTTCGTATTCTCCCAGTTCCTTGCATTGATACCTTAGACACCATACACTTAAATAATTCATTAGTTCACTTAAATCAATTCATCAATTCATGCAGAGTCTATCCTTTTTGAGGATGACAAAGGGGGAAAGGGATTTAAGGAACAAATAGTAGATAAACAAATAAAATGAAAAAAAAAAAAAATTTAAAAATTGGATAATGTAAATGAAAAATCAAAAATAGGTTAAGGTAAATGAAAAATCAAACTTCAGTTACTCATATAATTGTGTTTTATTTTTCATTTTCTTCTTTATGTTTTTATTTTCATTCACTTATATTATTTGTTATTTTCCTTAGTTTGTACCTTTGTTTCTTTGTCATTATCAAAACTAGGGTTCAACAATTTCCCCCTTTTTGATGATGACAACAAAGGTACAAACTAAGGAAAATAACAAATAATATAAGTGAATGAAAATAAAAACATAAAGAAGAAAATGAAAATAAAACACAATTATATGAGTAACTGAAGTTTGATTTTTCATTTACCTTAACCTATTTTTGATTTTTCATTTACCTTATCCAATTTTTAAATTTTTTTTTTCATTTTATTTGTTTATGTACTGATTGTTCCTTAAATCCTTTTACCCCTTTGTCATCCTCAAAAAGAATAGACTCTGCATGAATTGATGAATTGATTTAACACCTTAAGACCAATATGCAAGCACCATTAGTGGTTAAGTTAGAAAATCAAAGAGTAAACTTGCTCAAACATCAATCACATAATACTAGCCATTCCAAGGAAAAAATTATGCAAAGCATTTAGAAACATAGACAATATAGCAAAAGTCATTGATTATATAGCACTTGTCCATAACAAAGAAAAGAAAGAAAAAGAAGAAACAAAAGTTGTGTTCCTTGATGAAAGAAACAGGAACAACAAAACAACAATTAAAGAAACTAAGAAAGGGAAGGGGAATGGTGTTCCTCTACAACCACTAGTAGAAAAAGGATGATTTGCGTCCCCGGATTTGCGTCGCACAGACACGGAAGTGACGCAAATTACCTTTGTGCGTCGCATGACAAAGAACACTCGACGCAAAACATCAATATTCATATCAGCATACGAGCAATATGCGTCGCACCGTATGTAAGTGCGACGCAAATTACCTTTGTGCGTCGCACCTAGCTCCGCGTGCGACGCATACTAAGCTTGTCAAGTGGGGGATTGAGCCTAATGTGCGTCGCACCCAGTCCACCATCCGACGCACATTGGGCCCAAACCCTAAAAACGCGTCCCTCTCCCTCACTTAACCTAATTAGTCATTTCATTTTCATCTCCAGCCGTTTCATCTCCCTCTCTCTCTCATCTCCCTCTCTCTCTCTATCCCTCCCTCGCTCTCTCTCTCTCTCCCTCTCCCTCTCCCTCTCCCTCTCCCTCACTCAACTGTAATTCTCCTCCGTAATATGCATCGAAGATCTTCTCTCTCTCTCTCTCTCTCTCTCTCTTTCATTCGTCGAACTTCATCATCTCAGATGAAATCGATCGAAGTTGGTTCGTTTCAATTCTAGAAGTTCGTTCGTTTCACTTCTAGAAGTTCATTTCTTTGGCACCGATCATCTCAGCATTTCATTGTTTGTTTGGCACCGATCTCAGTACTTAGATCTCAGAATTTAGATCTCAGCATTTCATTTTTTTCTTTGGCACCGATAAAATCGATCAGGTATTTCGTGTTTCGTTTGTTTAATCATTTTCTCGTTTTCAGATCTTTAATCGATCAGGTATTTCATTTTTTTTCTCGTTGTAGAAGTTCGTTCGTTTAATCATTTTCTCGTTTTCTCGTTTAATCGTTTTCTCGTTTTCTCGTTTAATCGTTTTCTCGTTTTCAGATCTCAAATAGATCTCAGCATTTCACTTCTAGAAGTTCGTTTCTTTGGCGCCTCTAGGGTTTATTTTTCAGATCTAGGATTTTCTTTCAAATTTTTAGTTATGAAATTCCTTTTCTCGTTTTCAGATCTTAAATTTTTTTTATTCGTTTTCAGGCTTGTCCGATGAAGGTTTTCCGGTCATGAACGATCTCCTTTGCACCGCCATCTGAAATATCGACTGTATATTATTGGTTTTTTTGAGTTTTTTTCAGTTCACTCCCATATTTTGTATATCGATTTTATTGTTGTGGAGTTGTATATCTGTAATTTTATTTAATTGATTTTCTGTAATTTATGTATTCTTTTCTGTATATGTTTCTTCTTATTTTTGTGGAGTTTGATTCGGTTTTTTGTATATCATTTTATCTGGTTATTATTGCGTTTGCAACAGAATATATCCTTCATTGATTTCCAGTCATGAACGTTTCTGTAATTAATTTTCTTTTCCCTCTCAAAAAAAAATTTTTTTTTTTTTTTAAATATCAATTTGCGTCGCACGTATCCCAAGGTGCGACGCAAATCAGTCATCTGCGTCGCACCCTAGGAGATGTGCGACGCACATTACAGCTCTATATTGGCTGGGCAGCCTCATCTGCGTCGCACCGTATAAACGTGCGACGCAAATAACTACTTAATCTGCGTCGTTCACATACGACGCAGATCGTTTCTTAGTCATTTGCGTCGAGGGCTTTGGCGTCGTACAAGGGTCCGACGCAAATAGGCGCCTCACATCCGACGCAAATTACCTTTTCTGTACTAGTGAACTTCTTCTTCAACCACATCCTCCAAGTTTTTCATCACCTCCCCATGATGTAGTTCAACCTGTTCCTTCAGCTCCTCCAAGGCACGAGCCATAGAATCCATCTTCTTTTGCTGCGCAACCACGGTATCACTCAATTTCTTCATAAGACTTATCATAGTATCAGTTTTGGCATCCAAAGTCCAATGAAGATGATTGTAAAATTTTATCATATGTTGTGCAGGAAGGCAGACTTCATTAACCCAGTTATGTTCATCCGGATTTTCCTGTTCCTTACCCTTGGAACTAGAGGCAGATGGGGGATGTTGTGAAGGAACTGGGGAGGTTTGAGTGGAAGGCTCATCTGTTCCAGGAATGGAAACAGAAGGTGAAGGGTGATAAATGGGAGGAAGAAATGGTGGTGTGGGTGGAAGAGTTGTGGAGGTGGAAGCAAAAGGATTTGGCCTTTTATTTCATCCTTCAACTGCTCAAAACTTGAAGGAACAGAGAAGGACGAAGGTGAAATGGAGGGTATTTTTGTGAAAGGAACAGAGAGTTTGGGAGATGGTGGAGGTATGGTTCCTTGAGAGTAGAGGGTACCTGTTCCTCATTATCCGAAAGGACTAAAGGAGAGTCCTCTTGGAAGGAACAGGAACAGGAGCAATTTTTCGACGAGTGCTCTTTCTCACTCTCAAAGGAACAGAGGGTTTAGGCTTAGTGGCAATGTGTTTGCGCCTCTTAGGTTTGGTTCCTCCGGCTTAGGAACAGGGTTATCCAAGATTACATCATTCATTTCTTCTAAGTCCAGTTTGGGCAGTTTTCTTTTTCCTGAGGAACTGGAAGCCATTCTTCCTTGAATGAGAACACCTTCTTGGACAGACAACCAAGTCCATTTAGGGTCTTCTCATTCAAGATGTTCCCTTGTTTGACCCATGGTGGTCCAACCAGTAAGTCTTACTTCAAATGATGAAGTAAGAAGTTATCAAGGCACCGTACCAATAACACAATGTATTTAATCAATGGGTTAAGTGTTGAATGAAGAGGGAAGGGAAATTATTTGTATGTGGTGGTCCAAGCAAAACATGTAACACATATCCAAGAGACCCACTTCATTCCTCTTTTCAGTTCGAGGAATGAGTGCTCTCCAAACCAAGTTAAACAGTACTTTGTGAAGGGGAGAGAGTAGGTTATGGTTAAGTTTTGTTTTGGCCAGCTGTTCCTCCAAAATATTCTAAGATTTTGTCTTGAGGAAAATTCGGAAAGGAAACAGTTCCTTTCCTTTTAAAATACAAATCAGTTCCTTTGCAAGGAACTTCCCATACTTTGCTTAAAGTTGCTTGATTAAACCTTATTTTCTTCCTCTAACTTCAGTTGTGCAAGTTCCATTAGTATTAACAAAATTTGCACAAAACTCTCCATAGCTAGAGGAACAAGAGCATTATTAAAGGCGAATTCAAACAAGAATTCCATGCCTTGTTCCTTTAGAATGGAGGTTAATTCTAGAAATTCAATTTTATTTGCCCATTCTAAATCGACGCAAAAGCCCAAGACATACCTAGATTCACTTCGTTCGACCCTTTTCTTGGAAGACGAAGAAACAGTTCCTTTGGAAGGAACAGGTGCAGTTTCTTCTTCTTCCCCCTGAGATTGTTCCGGGGTTTCTTCTTCATCGTCTTCCCCAATCAATTTTCTTCTTCTCATGCTCCTTCTAGGAGATTCTAATTGCTGTTCCTCTATGGGGTTTTCTTGAATTATGTCGGTTTCAAGGGTTTTAGTTGGAGATGAAGAAATTTCCATTTTTGAAGTGTCGGTTGTTTTTGGTGTTGGAAAAGGTGAGTTTCTTGAAGTTTTTGCCATGATTTATGAAGGTTTGGAGGTTTTTATGGAGTATCAAAGGGTGTGATGAGGTTTCGGATTTGGTGAAGATGAAGCGTTTGAGAGGAACACGGTTTCTTAGATGAATTGAAGAAGGAAGTTTTGCATGTAATAGTAATTATGACACGCGGGAAAGAAATAAAGCAAAAGAAATAAAAATAAAAGGAAGAAAACGAAAAGATAAAAAGAACCAAGATTTAATTAAACTGGTTCCCCTTAATTTTTGGGATTTTATCGGATTTTTCGGATTTTTATGAATTTTAATTTTTGAAAGAAAAAAATGCTAAGGAACTTGTGCTATAGGAACAACTAATGCTACATATCAATATCCTTCATACTATGCATGTTTCTTGACCTTAGGAACAGTAAGGGGAGTATTATGTGACATTTGTGAGTTGTTTAGTTTCTTTGACTTCATGGTTATGTTTTGCAACATTCCAATTTGCAATGGTCTTAGGCAATTAAACACAATTATTTTTAGCACACAAAGTCACTCAAATTGATTCAAACATGGGGGAATTGACATAGGAACAATCACTTAATTTTTATTAACCTAACTCAAGCCTTAATTTTCATATCTATCTCTTTGCAAAGGCTTAGTTAGGATATCAGCAATCTGATAATCAGTTTGACAAAACTCAAGTTTATCAAACCTTTTTCGACATTTTCTCTTAAAAAGTGATGTCTAATATGTATATGCTTTACTCTAGAATGATGCACTGGATCTTTAGATATACTTATAGCACTTGTATTGTCACAATAAATAGGAACACATTCAAAGTTTATTCCATAGTCACTAAGTTGTTGTTTTATCCAAAGCATTTGAGAGCAACATGCAGCAGCAGCTACATATTCTGCTTCAGCAGTGGATAAAGCAACTGTGTTTTGTTTCTTGGTACTCCAAGAAACTAAACTATGACCAAGGAATTGTGCCATACCTGAGGTGCTTTTCCTATTAACAAGATCTCCAGCATAATCTGCATCTGCATATCCTTTTAGTTCGAATGTATCACTTCTTGGATAGTAGAGTCCAAGATCATCTGTTCCTTTAAGGTATCTAAGAATTCTCTTCACAGCAGTGAGGTGAGACTCCTTTGGATTTGCTTGAAATCTAGCACACAAACCAACACTGAAAGCTATGTCTGGACGACTAGCAGTTAGATACAAAAGTGAACCAATCATTCCTCTATATTTTGTTTGATCAACACTTGTTCCTATGGAGTCTTCATCTAATCTAGTTGAAGTTCCCATAGGAGTGTGATTTATCTTTGAATTTTCGAGGCCATATTTCTTTAATAGTTCCTTTATGTATTTTTGTTGGTGAACAATTATACCTTTTTCAGTTTGTTTGATTTGTAGTCCAAGAAAGAAATTTAACTCACCATCATACTCATTTCAAATTCATTGCTCATGAGATTGAGAATTCTTTCACAATGTTTCATTAGTAGCTCCGAATATGATGTCATCAACATATATTTGAACAAGCAAAATATCAGTTCCTTTAGATTTTAGGAACAAGGTTTTATCAACCTTTCCTCTTTTAAAGTTTTTTCTAAAAGGAACTTGATAATCTCTCATACCATGATCTAGGTGCTTGTTTTAACCCATAAAGAGCTTTATCAAGCTTGTAGACATGATTTGGGAGATTTTATTTTCAAACCAGGGGGTTGTTCAACATATACATCTTCGTTTAGATAGCCATTTAAAAATGCACACTTAACATCCATTTGATATAATTTGAATCCCATGTAAGCAGCAAATGCAATTAAGATTCTAATGGCTTCTAATCTAGCTACAGGAGCAAAGGTTTCTTCATAATCAATTCCTTCTTGTTGGTTATAACCTTTTACTACAAGTCTAGCTTTGTTTCTTACAATGGTTCCATATTCATCTAGTTTGTTTCTAAACACCCATTTTAAGCCAATTACTTTTTGTTGTTTAGATGAAGGAACTAGATGCCATACCTTGTTTCTTTCAAACTCATTTAATTCAGCTTGCATTGCAATAATCCAATCAGAGTCAGTTAAGGCTTCTTCATGATTTCTTGGTTCCATCATTGATAGGAACGCATGAAATGCACAAAAGTTCCTTAACTGAGATCTAGTTTGCGTACCTTTGGATATGTCGCTGATTATGAGTTCCACAGGATGTGACTTTTGTAATCTCCAAGGTTTTGGTTGAAACTCTCTTATAGGAACATGTTGTTCCTCATGAGTTCCTTGAGTGGATGAGGAACTCTGCTCAGTTGTTCCTCTGTTAGCCTCGGTGGACTCAGTTCCTTCATTTAGAGGAACAGAGTACTCTCCTCCTTGAGGAACAGGAATCATCATTGATCTCATTATTTTCGAATTCCTCGTTCCTTTCCTCTTTCACTTCTTCTTCTTCTTGTGAATCTGTGTTCCTTGACTAGGTTGCGCTAACCCTATCTCATAGTCATCAACCTGTATGCTTGGATTATGTTTGTCAGATTCATCAAAGATTACATGAATGCTTTCTTCAACACACATAGTTCTCTTGTTATATACTCTATAAGCTTTACTATGTGAGGAGTATCCTAAAAATGTTGCTTCATCACTCCTTGCATCAAATTTTCCAAGATTATCTTTTCCATTATTATGCACATAACATTTGCATCCAAATGTTCTAAAATAGGTGATGTTTGGTTTCTTTCCAAAGTAAAGTTCATAAGGAGTTTTATTAATGATAGGTCTCATCATGGCACGATTAATTATGTGACAAGCAGTATTAACAGCTTCAGCCCAAAAGTTCCTTGGAAGTTCACTAGCAATTAACATGGTTCTAGACATTTCCTCCAAAGTTCTATTTTTCCTTTCTACAACACCATTTTGTTGTGGTGTTCTAGGGGCAGAAAAATTATGATCTAGGCCATTATCTCTGCTTAGGTCATCAAATTTATAATTTTCGAATTCCTTGCCATGATCTGATCTAATGTGCATTATTTTATGTCCACTTAGGTTTTGAACTCTTTTAGCAAAGACAAGGAACTCATCATAAGTTTCATCTTTACTAGAGAGAAAAATAACCCAAGTGTACCTAGAGTAGTCATCTACAATCACAAGTACATACCTCTTTCCACTTCTGCTTTGAATTCTCATGGGTCCACATAAGTCCATATGAATTAACTCTAATGGTTTAGTGGTACTTACAATCGTTTTAGATTTGAAAGAGGATCTTACTTGTTTACCTCGTGCACATGCATCACAAACTTGATCAATATGAAATTTTATAGATGGTAATCCTAAAACAAGGTCTTTTGATCTAAGTTTCTCAAGAATGAAAAGCTAGCATGTCCTAGACGCTTGTGCCATAGAAGTGAATCATCTTCAATAACACTAAGACAAGTTAAATTGATTTGAGGAACAAGGTCTAGATCCACAATGTATGTGTTCCCTTTCCTTGTTCCTTCCAAATAACCTTCTTAGTTTTAATGTTGATGATTAAGCATTTTTCTTATCAAATTTTACAGTATTTCCTTTGTCACAGAATTGAGAAATGCTTAATAGATTATGTTTTAGACCTTCAACTAAAAATACATTTTCAATGGAGTGTAATGGTGACTTACCGACCTTACCCATAGCAACAAGTTACCTTTCTTATTATCACCAAATGTTACACTCCACCTTCATAGGTTGTGAGTGAGAGAAACTTCGTTTTGTCTCCTGTCATGTGCTTGGAACAACCACTATCGAGATACCAAGTGTTGTTCCCCCTCACTCCAACCTGCAAAAATCAACTAGTTGTTAGTTGAAGGAACCCCATCTTTCGTGGGTTCCTGTTCTTGACTAGGATTTGTTTTGACAATTTACTTATTGTCACATTTTTCCCAATCATCTCAGATTTTAGTTGACATTGATTTATGTAATGACCTACCTTGCCACAATACATACAGAACTTATCACTAGGTAGATCAACATATTTCTTTGTCTTGTTCCTTTTCTTGTAGTTTTCAAAACCAAGACCTTCCTTCCTTTTGGTCTGTGGTTTCTCAATCCACTTAGGAACTTTCATGATTTTGCCTCTGTTCCTTGCGACAACCAGTTCCTTTTTAAGATTACAGATCTGTTCCTTTAAAATATTTTCTCTTTATTTATTTTTTCAATCTCAGATCTGTATCCTTTCAAAGGGGTTGATCTTATATCAAAGGAACTCAGAACAGGGACAAATTCCTTCAAGTGTGAAATCTCTAAATTAATTAGATAATTTTCATTTTTCAAACTCTCATAACATTCTTTGATTTTTAAGTTTTTATCAAACAAATCAAAAAATCTAGTTTCGACATCAGTTCTCATTTTCTTAAGCCATTCTATGTGTTCCTTGCAAACCTTTAAGGCTTGTTCCGTTTGTTCACGTTTTTCACGTTCATCTCTACATTCAAGAATTGCATCATAAAGAAGATCATATATTTCAGTCCTAGTTTTACCATCTAGTTCTGACTCAAGTCCATGTTGACTTACCTCAATTTTTTCTTCATCTTCTTTTTCGTCATGTGTTTCCATGAGGCAAAGGTTTGCTGTTTCTTCAGTTGGTTGTTCCTCTTCTTCTTCCGTCTCTGAATCTCCCCAAGCAGCTATCATAGCTTTGCGCACATTTGCCTTAGAGAAAGGTGCTTTTGATTCTTTGTTCCTTTCAGCAAAGCGTTCCTTGTTCCTTTCTTTGGTTTTGTCGTTTTCCCAAAGAGGACATTCTTATGAAGTGATCTGTACTTCCACATTTATGACAAGCAGCTTTGTTAGAAAATTTCTTAGTTTTACCTTTGAAGTTTCCATTCTTCATGTTCCTGTACATCTTTCGAAATTTTCGAACCATGAGGGCTGCTTCTTCTTCTTCAGAGTCCGAATCATCTTCATCATCTGCTTTGAGAGCAATTGATTTTGATTTGGAGCTTTCACCATATTCAGTATCAAGGTGAAGCTCATGAGTCATAAGTGACCCTGCCAGCTGTTCTAAGTTGAACTTAGTGAAGTCTTTTGTTTCTTGAAGAGCGTGACTTTAGCCATCCATCTGTCCTTAGGAAGACTCCTAAGAACCTTTGAACCTGTTCCTCAGATGAAATAAACTTTCCAAGAGAAGCCAACTCATTTATAATGTTAGTAAAACGAGTAAACATGTCTCGGATGCTTTCTTTGGATTTCATGCAGAACAGTTCATATTGATTCATAAGTAAATCAATTTTCGATCTTTTAACTTCATTAGTTCCTTCGTGGGTTACTTCTAGTAAATCCCATATTTGCTTTGCGGATTTGCATCCCATGATCCTATTATGTTCATGGGGTCCAAGTCCACAATGCAATATTTTAATAGCCATGGCATTTACTTCCATTTTTTCAAAATCAGATTTGTCATAATCAGAGAGGGGTTTAAGAGTTACCTCATTTTTGTCATTTGTAGTTGTGACTTCGAAATCACCAACTTCAATGACTCTCCATACCTGATAGTTTTCAGCCTTGATGAATATCTCCATGCGGTTCTTCCAATAGTTGTAGTACTTCCCATTGAACATAGGAGGCCTTTGAGTGGAATAACCTTCTTCAAGTTTCTCGGTGGTATTCATTGTTCCTTGGATCTTTTCCTCAATAGGGTTTCCTATCTTACGTGAGTTCTAGCTCTGATACCAATTGTTATTTCCCTAGGAACACTACAAGAGGGGGGTGAATTGTAGGTGTAGAAATAAACGTAACTTTTTGCGGAAATTAAAACTTAAACGAATAAACAAGCTAAAGGAACACAAGGGATTTTTACGAGGAAAAACTTCTTGGGCCCAACAAGAAGAAACAACCTCGACCACTAGGGATTTTAAACTCAACACTTTCACTAATTAGGCCAAACAACTCTGTTACAACCTAATTCTAACTCGAGCCCTACCTTGAGTTCCTAAACTCAAGTTCCTGAACCACTGTTCCCTTAACAGCAGTTCCTCTCAACTTCACTCGAAGTTTTCTCACACATACAAGCTTCACTCAAAGCCTTTCTCTTACAGAACTTCACTCAAAGTTCCCTTACCCCAAAAACCAAAATACAATTGATCGAAATAAGCTTAGTGGAATTAGAGTAAGAAGGCAAAGAACAAATGGCTATTATGAGAGAATGAAGGCACTGACACTTAATAAGTTAAACTCACTTAATTACTTAGTCAGACACATTTGGAACTTATCTAGACTTCTATATTTATAGTGTTAATCATGAAGAACGTGGGATTAATGTTAGAGTACACGTTTTAATCCATTTACCCATGATGTTCCTTCCCCTAAGGAACACGTTTTACATCATGTCCCATGATCCCATGAACTATAAATGAACGTGGATAAAATGCAGCCATTACTCCTAAATAATAGGAGTTCCTTGACATTATCCGAAAATCAGTTTTTATAAACTCTTTTTATCTTTAAATCTGAATTTCTAATCTTTAAGAAAATAATATCTTTGAAATAAAATCTTTCTAACAACCGGATATTTATTTTCTTATTTTCCGAAATAAAAATCTCTTCCAAAACAGATTTTCTTTTTAAAACTGATTTTATCATTTGAAATTAGAAATAACTAATTTCCTATAATCTAGGCATGACTTACTCCATTATCTTTTAACCGTTATACTAAGTACACGCCTAAGTCTAGTTCCTTATATTAGTTCAGTTCCTTTAACATATTTCTAAGTGCCACTTGAGTTTGTTCCTTACAAGGAACAAACGCTTCATTCTCAAATATTCTGCCACAGTTCCTTACCATTCTTTCTTTGTTCCTTTACATTGGAACTAGAAAATAAAACGCCTAGCTTCTATTATTCTTGATCCAATGCTTGCTCCAGTATCAACATAGAAACTTCTTTACTTAGCCTTTGAAATCCTCTCTTGACTTCTTCATTGACTTGTAATCTCCCAGTTCCTTGCATTGATACCTTAGACACCATACACTTAAATAATTCATTAGTTCACTACTTAGTTTGTTCCTTTGTTTCTTTGTCATTATCAAAACTAGGGTTCAACAACAACCATTAATGGCAAAACTAGAGTATAAAGAGGCATTGAAATTCGGTCCATAGGCTAAACTCTTAAGTCGATCAGAAATGTCTTTTTTTGAATTTTTGAGTTCTTCCATTACTTGTTTCTTGAACCAAGCACTGAATGAATTCTTATCTTCATTTGCTAGAGACTTCTCATGGGCCTTTTGATTTTGTTGTCTCAAGTAAGTCATGTGTTTCTTAACATAAGGTGCAACTTCTTCCACATTATGCAGAACATAGGTGTGTGCCGAAATCCACTTGTCATAAGATAAGTCAACTGGTTTATGACCAATGATGCCCTTTCCTTCCAGTCTATCACAATGACGAGATGTGGGAAGCCCTATCATCTTTACATTTCCTAGGTACTCACTACAAAATGCCATAACATCCTCATATAGGGCTCGTTCAGCTATACAACCTTTGGGACGCTTATGATTCTTCACATAACCCTTATATGTTTTCATTTGTCTCTCGAAAGGGTATTAATTTCTAAAATACACCGGCCCATAAAATCTCACCTCTATCACTAAATGTACGATCATATGAATCATGACATCAAAAAATAATGGAGGGAAGTACATTTCCAATTGGCACAAAACCACAACAATTTAACTTTCTAAATCATCCAAGTCTTTAGGATCAATGACTTTGTTGTAGATTGCATTAAAAAAAGAACATAACCTAGTTATGACAACTCGAACATTTTTAGGCAGAATACCACGAATTGCCACTAGTAACAATTTTTGCATTAAAACATGGAATCATGAGATTTGAGGCCCATAAGTTTCAAGTTTTGCATAGAAACAAGACCACTGAAGTTTGAAGAGTAAGCCTGCGGCACTTTCACTCCAGCCAAACACTTACAGAACTGAATTTTCTCCTTTCTTGACAGTGTATAAGCAGCTGGGGGTCAAAAATTTCTAGATCCTTTCAAAATGGGATGAAGTTCAGGTCTAATATTCATTTCCTTTAAGTCATCTCTAGCATTAGGGTCGTCCTTTGTCTTTCCAGGGATATTCATTAAGGTACCTATAAGACTATCACATACATTATTTTCGATATGCATTATATCTAAAGAATTTTAACAAACAAGAGTCTCCAATAAGGCAAGTTCCACAAATTAGAACACTTCTTATAGCACTGTGTTGGCAGTTTTGATTCCTTTCCCAAATGTGATCTGCAGATCTTTTATCTTTGTAAACACATCTTCACTCGTTGACACCTCTGGACGTCTTTCAAACATTTGTTTCCCATAAAATGCCTTCTTTTTCCATCGATAAATATGATCACATGGCAAAAAGGGACGATGTCCAAAAAGAACATTCTTTTTTTATGCTTTTAGTCGTATTCCCTTGAAACCATCCTCGCATAGGGGACAAGGTGCCTTCCCTTTCACAGTATCACAGTAGAATATATAAATGTTATTTGCTGCGGTGATATTGCTGCGGTTTTACCTATACGCAGTTATATAACACACAAAAAGAAAAGAAAAAATAGAAATTGACAATATTGTTGCGGTTCCCGCCCAAAACCGCAGCAATATTGTCTAACGGATACTTTTTAAAATAAAGTGGGGCCTTGAACATCAAACATTGTTGCGGTTTCCACGTAGGACCGCAACAATATATTAAAAAATATTTTTTTAATATATTGCTGCGATTTCCACCTAGGACCGGCTCCTCATATACTCTCTCACACTCTCTTATAAACCAAACCCTATACTCTCACGCCTCCCTAACTTCATGCCTCCCTCACAACTCACTCTTGCGCCTCCCTCCCTAAACCCTAAAAGAAAAAAACATATCTGACCTCTCTCATGTGATCTCTCTCCTCTCTCCTCAATCAGATCTTCTTTATCGTTCGTCATTCTTCATCCTTCTTCGTCGTTCGTCATTTTTCGTCCTTCTTCGTCGTTCGTTGTTCTTCGTCGTCATCCCGGAAATCTCCCTCTTCTCTTCCTTTTCGTTCGTTTGTAGTCGGCCGTTGGTCCTACGTCAATATCAGACCGACGGCTATTCGTTCGTGAGTCGAAATCCTAGATCTTGTTGTTCTTTCGTTCGTCAAAATCGGACCGACGACAATTCGTTCGTGAATCGAAATCAATATCGTTGTTCACGGCAATACCAGGCGAAAGGGAAGAGGTTGATTTGTGTTTTAACGACAATACTAAACGAAATCGGACCGTCGCAATATTCAGACGAAATCGGACCGGCAGATTATCAGGATCCGTTCGTCGATATCGTTTATTTTTTTCCCTTTTTTTTCGTTTTGTAGATCCGTAAAGTTTAGATTTGACGAAAACGTGACTTTTCGTTTGATTTTTGTACTACTTTTATTTTAGTAATTGTTATAATATTTTCAGATTTAGTATTTTGTGGTATTATCATATTACAGTTGTATAAATTCTTTCTTATATTCTTTTTGGAGTTACATTCTTATTCTTATGTTGGTAATTTTTAAGAGAACTATTATAAATTTTTTTTTCAGATCTACAGTTGTTTTGGTATTATAATTTTGATTTTTTTATAATCTGCCTTAAATTTATTGTAATAATATACTTTTTACTTTTTACCTTTACCGGCATTTATTGCTGCGGTTTCTGGTCAAAACCACAGCAATATGTTGTATTTTTTTCAATTAAAAAAATATATATTGCTGCGGTTTTGGCCTAGAAACCACAGCAATATTTGTAGATATTGCTGCGGTTTAAAACCGCAGCAATATAATTGATACCTATTGCTGCCCCTTAATTGCTGCGCGTCCTAAACCGCAGCAATACGCCACTTTTTGACCGCATCAATAAGAATTTATTCTACTAGTGTATACCCCGAAAGATTTCCATATGCCGGATAATCTTGAATAGTGCATAAAAACGTTGCCCTCAAATTGAACTTTTCATGGCGATGTGCATCAAAAACCTCAACACCTCTCTCCCACAGAATCTTCAAATCGTCAATAAGAGGTTGCAAGTAAATGTCAATGTCATTTCCAGGTTGTTTTGCTCCAGAAATTAGCAATGATAACATCATGTACTTTTTTTTCATGCACAAGGAAGGATACAAGTTATAAGTAACCAAAATAAATGGCCAAGTACTATACGTGCTACTAAGGGAGTCGAATGGGTTCATACCATCCGTAGATAGTGCAAGGCATAGGTTACGTTCATCTTTCTTAAAATCAGGAAACGTTTCATCAATAAACCTCCACTGCGGGGAATCAGCCGGGTGTCTCATTAACCCATCCTTAGTACGACCATTATGATGACATGTTAACTTCTCTGCATCCCCTGGATTTGAAAACATACGTCGAAACCTTGGTATTATTGGGAAATACCATAAAACCTTAGCCGATATTCCTACCTTTTTCTTATATCGTGATGTATTGCACACGGGACAATCGTCTAGTGATTCATACTCATTACGATATAGAATGCAATCATTAGGGCAGTCATGGATCTTCTCGTAGCGCAATCTCATAGTAGATAACATATTTTTTGACTCATAAGTACAACCTGGAAGAACATTATCCTCTGGAAGCATGACTTTCACCGCTTCAAGTAACAGAGTAAAACTTGCATCACTCCAACCACCACCTACTTTCAAGTTCTACAACTTGAGTACAGATGACAATCTTGTGTACTTGGTGCAACCGTTGTACAAAAGCTTCTCAGAATCACTTATCAAGGTCTCAAACATAGCAAACTTACCATCAAAATTTTCCTTAACAACATGTATCATGTCCTCCAACCTATCACCCTCATTACTATCATAACCTTCACTAACATCATCCATAAATAGAGTTTTTTCCTTAGCTTCACCATGGAAAATCCAACGGGTGTATGTTCTATCAAAGGCCCATTTACTCAAATGATTTAGTATCTCATCCACTCTGTTATGCAACAAATTATGGCACATAAAACAAGGACAAGGAAATTTATCATTTCCTCCACCATTCTTCACAGGAAAATTTATAAATTCCTTCACTCCAACAATATACATTGGGTCACCGGGTTTTGTCGTGATAATCTAACTATGATCCATTTCTACTTATCACACGTTCACATAAACATGTATTAACATGATTACGAAATAAGAAGTTGCACTCAACAATCCATATCTTTAGTCTTTCTCATCCACAAAAAAACACGTGCTAGAAATCAATAAAAAACACAGTTCATTGTCACAAATTTCCAACTGCGAGGAACCATAATATGTTGTATATCAAATCATTTCCATATTTATTGACTTGTATAAGTGAAAATATTACCTTTAAGAATTCACTAAAACACATATTATGAAAACACTTTTATTTAAACATCACATATACTAGTTTGGTGTATGTTTACAGGTTAGATTATGTTAACCAAGAGGCCACTTGAGTTCTATTTATGTGAAATTATCATGCAATTTTACATAGCAGGGTTGTAATTTTATGCAGGCACTGCTTTGGGGCTTTCATATGCTCAAACACGCAATTTGATGACTTCCATCACTATTCATGCCTTTTGGAATTCTGGTGTTATCCTGTTCCTTACTTTTCTACATGTAAACCCTGTATGTCTTCTCGTATCTATAGGTCAGCTTGACACAACTGCTGAAATCATGAGGCTAGTGTTTATTACTTTAATTCACCGCTTCCAAACAACTTGTAAATTTACCCTTTGAGCTTGTAATTTCTTTCTTTCCAATTTCGTACTTATTTTTTTGGTTGCAGTGAGGAACATAAGATTTCTCACAACAGTGATATATGTTGTTATCTAGTTTTATGCGACTTGCTTCACTTTTAGGATAATTTTGGAATCTTTTGGAGGGCGAGATGAATTGGGTTCAAGTAGTGTAATACTTGGATACTGTGGACGAATTGCGTCGCTATGGCGTGGTGGTGGTAATTGAACAAGACTCCACCGACAGATGAAATTAACAGACCGGCGAAGACGTAATTCGACGACAAACCCGACTCCACTGGCAGACGAATTGGCCGGGAAGGTAACGCGACAGTTTCCGGCGATTGAATTCATGCACAAATTTCAGGCGGGTGGTGCGGTGATGTTCTATCGGTGTTTAAGGAAGATGACGCTTTTGGCTTTTTTTTTATTTTATTGGCCTTCAAATTGAATTGGGCTATAATTTGTTAATGATGGAGTAAGTAAATTAAAGGTAAATTAAGTAACTAAAGAATAGTATATTTAGGGTTTTACTTTTTTAAAATAGAGATATAAGAAGTAACTAACTGTTATTGGATATAGATGTGTGTGTGTTGATATTTTTTTTTTAATTAGTCATTAGTAATATAGTTATCATATACCTGAAAACACGTACATAAATATATGAAGAAAAAAAATTAAAATATAAAATCAAAATCACCACTTAATAGGAATAAGTGGTTTCTTTAATATTGGAAACTTTTGATAAGGTTCAAAAAGACCACCTTTTTAAAGAAGACGAGTTATTCATTATCATGTCATACAACAAACCACCTGTGTAACAAATTAGGTTTTTTTTTGCTGAATAATCACTCATGTCGTTAAGGAGGTCTCTCATAGGTGATACTTTTGCACATATTTGTAGTAGTGGGGTGTGAAGAGATTTGCAGACCTGGGCGTTAGATGCCAAGAAAGCCCTGTTTGAAAGGCCATTCAATCTGATCGAATGACCACCGCCCCATCAAGTGGTAAATTCCTCTCCAACACCATTTTTCTCAAGCATGATTTGGCGTAATTCGAACAACTTGGGGCTCATTAGCCCCTCTTTCAAGTGGCGTCCACCCTACTCCACTCATAAGGACCCTCTCCCTTGTCCGAGTGACTTTTATACTTTGTCAAATATAACTAAGTATCAATTGGCGCCCACTCGGACAGCTTTGGCCTCGTTATTCCCTCATCTGAGTGGCGTCCACTCTACTCGGCTCATAGGGGACCCCCATCCCTTCCCCGAGTTACTTTTGTACTTCTTCAAATACGACTAAGTACCGATTGACGCCCACTCAGACAGCTTGGGGCTTTTTAGCCCCTCATTCGAGTGGCGTTCACCCTACTCGGCTCATAGGGGACCCTCTCCTCAAATATGACTAAGTACCAATTGGCACCCACTTGGATAGCTTGGGGATCATTAACCTCTCATCCAAGTGGCATCCACCCTACTCGGCTCATAGCGGACTCTTTCCCCATGCCCGAGTAACTTTTGTACTTAATCAAATATGACTAAGTACACCTTAGCACACGCTCAGAAAACTAGGGGTTCATTAGCCCCTCCTCCGAGTGGCGTCCACCCTACTCGGCTCATTGGGAAACCTCTCCTCTTGCCTAGTTCAATTTTGTATTAAGTCAAATATGACTGGGTACAATTGGCTTTAACTTGAACAACTTGGGGCTCATTAGCCCCTCATCCAATTGTGGTCCACTCCACTCAGCTTATGGGTGACCTTTTTCCTATGCTCGAGTCACTTTTATACTTTGTTAAATATGAGTAAGTACCCATTGGCACCCACTCGGACTATTTGGGGTTCATTAGCCTATCATCTGGGTGGCGTCCAAGCTACTGGGCTTATAGGGGATCCTCCCCTTTGCCTGAGTCACTTCTTAGCGCCCACTCGGACAGCTTGGGGCTCATTAACCCCTCACCTGAGTTGTGTCATACCTACTCGAGCAACAGGTGAGGTTTCCCCTTCTGTTGAATCGCTCTCATACATAGCCAAATGTGGCTGAGTATTAATCGGTACCCACTCATTCATCTAGAGACTCAAGATCTCTATGAAGGACGACACAATCAGCCGAGTAATTCCCCTAAAGGAAGGAAACTCGGTCGGGTTCCATCACCCCAATGAAAAGGGACTCGGTCGGACAAGAAACTACCTCAAGGGCAGGGGACTTGGTCGGCCTTACTAACATTCTGTAAAAGATGACCCCATCACCCAAGTAATTTCCTTAAGAGGAGGTGACCCGGTCGGGTTCAATGACCCTTAGTAAGGGGTGACCCGTCGGTCAAGCAATTACCTCAAGGGGAAGCGACTTTGTCAGCCTCCACAATCCATAATGGAAGACCACCTAGTCGGTCAGGTAATCCCTTAGGGAGGTGACTCGGTCGGCTCAGCCACCATCAAGAGGAGTAGATCTGGTCGGTGCTCAGTCAATTCCAAAAGATCATGTTCTTCTGTCTGATCTTCGGGAAGGGAGAGATATTACTCCGCCACAAATGTGCATCACCCAGTCAGACCTCAATAATCCCCCATCCTTGGCGTAGGGATAATTGTTTAGGCTCAATAAATGGCCCGTCCAATATTTATGCTATTTCATCAAAAATTACCACACAAGTGGCGCAATGGGTCCCACCTTAGAGTTGACCTAGCTCCAGGTCATCTATGGATCCACCGATGGGGCTGGAAAGGCCAGTTTGTGGACAAGGCAACATAACCATTAATACCAGAAACCCCATCCCACCAATGTAATGTTTCTAGGAATTCACAATGCTATAAATACCAAGTGTCTCATCAATGAACATGTATAAAATTCTCATCTAACGAACTAGAGAATCTCTTTGTAGACTTTCTCTCTATACCCCACTAACTTGAGCATCGTAGGGGGGATCCCGGAACGATCCCGGGGTAGTCTAACCTTATTTTTCATGTTTCTGGTGTACAGACGATTGACTCACGCGAACACTCTTGGGGATCACTCCTACTCAGTCGACTTCAATAATCCTCAATTTCTAGACAAAAACAATGTTCAACTTTCATTGATAAAGAAGTGTTAGATACCATTCAGTGAAATCTTGTTTTGACCCTTTGTAAGATTGAGACTGAGTTTATTTCATTTACTAATTCATTTAGTGGATGAGGTTAAACTCGACGGACCTGTTGATTACATATGGATGTATCCTATTGACAGGTTAAATTACTCTTTTAGATTTATAATCATTATATTATAAGAAACCACCATCAAATACTTTTCTACTTTTTCCACATTCCCAATCTTCATTATTTTCGAAGGTACTTGGCCTTTTTGAAATATTATGTCAGCAATAAAGCTCAGTTGGAAGGGTCCATAGCTGAAGGGTTCCTTTTATGGAAGACAATTACGTTTTGCTCGAGATATTTGGAAAGTGTTGAAACCATGGTCACTAGTCCAAAAGGTAATGACGATGGTGTTTTGCACATCAATAACTATCTATACAAATCATGTGCCCGTGTCGTTGGAATGAGAGAAAATGTCCATCTTGATAACAAAAGTTTGAACCAAGCACATCGCTATGTTTTACTGCATTTCCAATGAGATGAAACCACTGTTTGAGCAAGTATCATTATGGATTATTTATCTAATGTATCAATAATTAAAACATTAACAAACACTTTTTTTTTGCAATTGTTAAGTGATTTCTACAACTAAAGCGGCAAGAGCATGAAGCCCCAAGAAGTAAGGACGAAAATCGTTGGATGCTTAAGGAATTCTCCGATTGGTTGCAAAACCATGGTATATACTTCAAAATTTGAAGTTGCCTTAATTGTTTTATATATTAATGCAAGTTTAATTTAACCATATATTTGGAATTATAGGTCCGTAACCTAGATGATAGCACTGTAGAAGAAAAGTTGAGAAAAGCGTTGGCTGGTGATTTAAGCAACGGTGGTAAAAGGATTAAAAAAAAAAACTTCATTATTAATGGTTATAAGTTTGATATTGTGGATCGTTGATGTTATAGATTTATATCTACTTTTCTCCCCGCTTTATTGACGAAATGCTTGCTAACAATGCTATTAGAAACTATTTTATACTAACATCTTTCTTCTAGTTGTGGTTTTGTGTTTAATGATAGAATTATAGCTTTGGGGAATTATTTTCCTATTTATTGCTAATCTTAATGCCTCAATTGATTGGAGAGACTTAGGAGGCACACATATGAGTTCTCGAGGCCCGGAGCTACATCCCAAAGCCTTCGAGTGTGAAGAGATTTGCAGGAATCGGCGTCAAATGCCAAGAAAGCCCTATTTGAAGGGCCATTCGGTCTGATCGGGCGACCACCGCCCCTTCAGGCGGTTTATTCCTCTCCAACACCGTTTTTTCTCAGGCACGATATGGCGTAACTCGGACAACTTGGGGCTCACTAACCCCTCTTTCGAGTGGCGTGCACCCTACTCCACTCATAGGGGACCTTATCCCCTTGCGCGAGTCACTTTTATACTTTGTCAAATACAATTAAGTATCAATTAGCGCCCACTCGGACAACTTATGCCTCGTTATCCCCTCATCCGAGTTGCTTCCACTCGACTCAACTCATTGGGGACCCTCATCCCTTCCCCGAGTTACATTTGTACTTAGTTAAATACGACCACGTACTGATTGACACCAACTCAGATTGCTCGGGGCTTTTTAGCCCCTCATTCGAGTGGCGTCCACTCTACTCAGCTATTAGGGGACCCTCGTCCCTTCCCCGAGTTACTCTTGTACTTAGTCAAATACGACTAAGTACCGATTGGCACCCACGCGTACAACTTGGGGCTTTTTAGCCCCTCATTCGAGTGACGTCCACCCTAATCAGCTATAGAGGACGTTCTCCCCATGCCCGAGTTACTTTTGTACTTAATCAAATATAATTAAGTACCAATTAGCACCAACTCAGAAAACTTGGGGTTCATTAGCATCCGAGTGGCGTCCACCCCCACGCGGCTCATACGGAACCTTTTCCCCTTGCCTGGGTCAATTTTTTACTTAGTCAAATATGACTGAGTACTAGTTGGCTCCAACTCGAATAGCATGGGGCTTATTATCCCCACATTCGATTGGCGTCCACTCCACTCAGCTTATAGGGGACCTTTTTCCCATGCCCGAGTCACTTTTGTACGTAGTCAAATATGACTAAGTACCAATTGGCACCCACTCGGACCATTTGGGGCTCATGAGCCTCTCATTCAGGTGGTGTCCACGCTATTGGGCTCATAGGGGATCCTCCCCCTTGCCCGAGTCACTTCTTGTCACCCACTCGGACAACTTGGGGCTCATTAACCCCTCACATAAGTTGTGTCACACATACTTGACCAACAGGTGAGGCTTGCCCTTTTGCCGAATCGCTCTCATACTTAACCAAATATGGCTAAGTATTAGTCAGCACCCACTCGGTTACCAAGAGACTTAAGCTCTCCATGAAGGACGACCCGGTCGGTCAAGTAATTCCCCTAAAGGAAGGAGACTCGGTCGGCTTCAATCACCCTAAGGAAAAGGGACCCGGTCGGCCAAGAAACTCTCTCAAGGGCAGGCCACTTGGTCGGCCTTACTAACATTCAGTAAAAGATGACCCGATCGGCCAAGTATTTTCCTCAAGAGGAGTTGACCAGATCGGCTTCAATAATCCTTAGTAAGGGGTGACCCGTCGGTCAAGCAATTCCCTCAAGGGGGAGCGACCTCCATTCGGTCAGGTTATACCTTAGTGAGGTGACTCGGTCGGCTCAACCACAATCAAGAAAAGTAGATCTGGTCGATGCTGAGTCAATTTCGAAAGATCCTGTTCTTCCACCGGATCTCCTGGGAAGGGAGAGATATTACTCTGCCACGGATGTGCATCACTAAGTCAGACCTCAATAATCCCCCATCCTTTGTGTGGGGATAATTGTTTAGGCTCAATTTATGGCCCGTCCAATATCTATGCTACGTCATCAGAAATTACCACACAAGTGGCAAAATGGGTCCCACCTCAGAGTTGATCTAGCTCCAGGTCATCTATGGATCCACCGATGGGGCTGGAAAGGCCAGTTTGCGGGAAAGGTAACACAACCATTAATCCCCATAAATCCCACCCTATCAATGTAACGTTTCTAGGAATTCACAATGCTATAAATACCAAGTGTCTCATTAATGAACATGTATTGAATTTTCATCTAACGAACTAGAGCATCTCTGCAGACTTTCTCTCCATACCTCAACTCACTTGAGCATCGGAGGGGGGGATCCCGGAACAACCCCAGGGTAGTCTAACCTTATTTTTAGGTTTATGGCGTACAAACGATAGACTCAAGCGAACGCTCTTGGGGCTCACTCCTACTCACTCGACTTCAACAATCCTCAATTTCTAGATAGAAACAATGTTCAACTTTCATTGATAAAGAAGAGTTAGATATCATACAGTCAAATCTTGTTTTGAACCTTTGTAAGATGTAGAAAGCGTTTATTTCTTTTACTAATTCATGTAGTGGATGAGGTTAAACTCGATAGACCTGTTCATTACAGATGGATGTATCCTATTGAAAGGTTAATATTTCAAATTAAAATTTTTCTTTTAGATTTATAATCATTATATAATAAGAAACCACCATCAAATACTTTTCTAATTTTTCCACATTCCCAATCTTCATTATTTTTGAAGGTACTTGGCCTTTTTGAAATCTTATGTTCGCAAGAAAGCGCAGTTGGAAGGGTCCATAGTTAAAGGGTTCCTTTTATGGGAGACAATTACGTTTTGCTCAAATATCTAGAAATTGTTGAAACCATGGTCACTAGACAAAAGGTGATGATGATGGCGTTTTGCACAGTAATAAAGATCTATACAACTAATGTGATCGTGTTGTTGGAATGAGAGAAAATGTGCATCTTGATGACAAAAGTTTAAAGCAAGCACATCGCTATATTTTGCTTCATTTCCAATGAGATGAAATCACTATTTGAGTAAGTATCATTATGTATTGTTCATCGAGCGTATCAATAATTAAAACATTAACAAACACTTTTTTTCCAATTCTTAAGTGGTAAGAGCATGAAGTCGCATGACGTAAGGACAAAAATCAGTGGATGCTTAAGGAATTCTCCGATTGGTTGCTAAACCAGGTTATATACTTCAAAGTTTGAAGTTACCTTAATTATTTTATATATGAATCCAAGTTTAATTTAACCATCTATTTGGAATTATATGTCCGTAACCTAGATGATAGCACCGTAGAAGGAAATTTAAGAAAAGCGTTGGCTGGTGGGTTAAGCAACTGTGGTAAAAGGATAAAAAAAAGCTTCATTATTAATGGTTATAAGTTTGATACTGTGGATCATTGATGTTATTGTTTTATATCTACTTTTCTCCCCGCTTCATTGACGAAATGCGTGCTTACAATGCTCTTAGGAACTATTCTAGACTAACATCTTTAATCTAGTTTCGGTTTTGTGTTTAATGATAGATTTTAAGCTTTGGGGAATTATTTTTCTATCAATTGCTAATCTTATTGCCTCAATTGATTGGAAAGACTTAGGTGGCACATGTATGAGTTCCCGAGGCCAAGAGCTACTTCCCTAAGCCTTCGGGTGTGAAGAAATTTTCAGACATGGGCTTTAAATGCCAAGAAAGCCTTGTTTGAAGGGCCATTCAATCGGATTGGGATACCACCGCTGGATCGGGCAACCATCGCCCTATCGGGCGGTCTATTCCTCATCAACACCATTTGTCTCAGGCACGATCGGGCGTAACTTGCCCACTCGTAATTCGTTGATGGTGCCTGATCGGGCGTGTTTGCCTGGTCTGATCGGGCGCCCTGCTATCCTAAGGCACTGAAGAAAACCACCATTGGAAGCCTGCCGGATGGGATCGGGGGCCGGAAACCCTGATCGAGAGTTTCACCCGGAAGTTAAAATCCGTACCTTTTTATTTCCTTTTTTTGTTGTTTTTTTTTTTGGAATGAGTATAAATAGATTTGAGAAATATTTTGGGGAGGACTTTTTTTTTCAGATTTTCATTTACTCTCATTAGTTTCCCAAAGCACTAGTTTCCTATTCAAGTGGGTGAGCCCAGTTCAAGTTGTTCCTAAGAAGGAGGCACTACTGTTGTTAAGAATGATAGGGATTGACTAATTTCTACTCGTACTGTTACAGGTTGGCGAATGTGTATTGCCTATTGCAGATTAAATAGAACCACTTTGAAATATCACTTCCCCCTCCCTTTTATTGATCAAATGTTAGAAAGTTTAGCAAAACATAGTTTTTTCTGTTATTTGGATGGATATTCAAGGTTTCTTTCAGATTCCCATTCACCTAGAAGATCCAGAGAAGACGATATTCACTTGTCACTACGACACTTTTGCATATCGCAGAATGCCATTTGGTTTGTGCAACTCCCTTGCTACATTTCATCAATATATGATGGCAATTTTTCATGATTTCATCAAGAATATCATGGAGGTATGTATAGGTGATTTTAGTGTTTATGATTTTGACTTTGATGTGTGTTTGCATAATCTCTCTAAAATTCCAAAATGCTGCCCTGAAGTTGATTTGGTTCTTAATTGTGAAAAGTGCCACTTCATGGTGAATGAAGGACTGATACTTGGACGCCTCATATCTGAATGTGGCATCCAGGCGGACAGAGCAAAACTTTAGGTGATTGAGAAACTTCCTCCTCCTGCGAGGAGTAATCTAGGTCATGCGGGGTTCTATCGCATATTTATAAATGACTTTTCAAAAATTGCGAAACCCCTTACTCAATTGTTGCTTAAGGATGCCACTTTTGATTTTACTGATGCTTGTGTGGAGACTTTTGAGAGGAGTAAGGAAGCATTGATTACTGCCCCAATGATACAACCTCCATATTGGAGTCTTCCTTTCCAGATCATGTAGGATGCTAGTGATTATGCAGTTGGTGTTGTGCTTGGCCAAAGGAATAATAAGGTCCTTCACGCTATTTACTATGCTAGCAAGACATTATATAAAGCCCATGTCAACTATGCTACTACAGAGAAGAGTTATTGGCCATTATCTACGCTCTTTACAAGTTTCGGACCTACCTCATAGGTTTGAAAGTGATTTTCCGCACCGACCATGCTGCACTGAAATATCTATTGGCTAAGAAGGAAGCCAAGTCACGACTTATTCGATGGATAATTTTATTAATAGAGTTTGATTTGGAGATCCGCGATAGGAAAGGTGTTGAGAACGTTGTTGCAGATCATCTCTCTTGTTTGAGGTTTGGGTCGAGCTCAGATGGCCCTATCGATGATTCTTTTCCTGATGATCATCTCCTTGTTGTGTCTACCCAATCCTCTTAGTATGCTGATTTAGCTAATTATTGTGTTCGTGGATCTCATCCCCATAATCTTACATATCAGCACCGCAAAAAGATCTATCATGATGCTAAAAGGTATTTATGGGACGATCCCTTTTTATATACAAAATGTGCTGACGGGATGTTTCGTAGATGTGTTGCGAATTGGGAGATTAAGGGACTGCTACAACATTATCATAACATGCCCTCTAGTGGTCACCTAGGCCCCCAAGCTACAACTCATAGAGTTATTCAGAGTGGAATTTCTTGGCCTACAATTTTCAAGAATGCTTGTGCCTTTTGTGTGTCTTGTGATGCTTGCCAAAGGACAGATAATATTTCCAAGACGCATGAAATGTCACAATCAGGTATTTTGGAAGTTGAACCTTTTGATGTCTGGCGAATCGATTTCATGGGACCATTCCCCTCTTCTTGTTGAAACAAGTACATTTTGGTAGGTGTTAATTATGTGACAAAATGGGTTAAAGTCATAGCATCACCAACCAATTACTCTCAGGTACTGATGAAGGTATTCAAGAAAATAATTTTCCCCCGTTTTGGTGTGCCTAGAGTTATCATCAGTGATGGAGGCTCGCACTTCCACAAGAGCACCTTTAAGGCTTTGTTGAAAAAACATGGGGTCACTCACAAGGTTGGTTTAGCTTATCACCCACAGACAAGTGGTCAAGTAAAGGTGTCCAATAGACAGATTAAAAGGAGTTCAGAGAAAGTAGTTACCAAAGCAAGGAAAGATTGGTCCTTGGAGCTTCATGATATTCTTTGGGCTTTGTGCACTGCATTTAAGACCCCTTTTGGAATAACTCCATGCCGGATGGTGTACGGCTAGTTGAAATGGAGTATTTATCTCCATGGGCTACTAAATAAATTAACTTGGACCTACAAGCTGCAGGTGAGGTACGACTTCTTCAATTGAATGAACTGGATGAGCTTAAACTGGAAGCGTATGAGAATCACAAGCTCTATAAGGAGTAAACGGAGAAGTTTCATGACAAGATGATAGAAAAAAGCAAGCGAATTTAATGTGGGTGACAAGGTATTACTATTCATTGAAAACTAAGTCTACATGGTTAGGACCATTCGTGGTGACTGATGTCAAGCCATTTAGAGTAGTTGAAATTTCTAAGAATGGAGGTGAGAAGTTTAAGCTGAATGGGCAACGGTTGAAGTTTTACCATGAGGGTGCTTTCATAGGCCTTGTAGAGGAGTAACTATTAGAATCTTCTCTTTTTGAGAATAAATGATGAGGTAACATGATAGTGTGGGACCTTCATAAACCAGCGCTTTGGGGGAGCCAACCCTATCTTTTCTTCATTTTACTTTAATTTCTTTATTTTCTTATTAGTTTTGTTCTTTTTAGTGAGTGAGTGAGAGGGTAATAATTTTTATTTGAAGTGTATTTTGCGTAGGGTGGTTAGTTTCCGTGAGCCATGATTTTCCCCGAGCGAAAATGAGACCAGACCAGCATTGAAAAGCGCTTAAATTGACCGCCCGATGTGATCGCTAAACCCCCATCCGGTGGGGCCCGAGATAAACATGTATGAATGAACAAAGGTTGAAGTTAACCTTCGCCCGACTTGATCGGGCGACTTCCCTCGATTGGGCGTCCTTTCCGTCAATTTTTCCAAAAACCTGGTCAGGAAATGTATTTGTCCGATCAGGTCCGACGCAGCCCTCCCGATCGGGAGCGAAAAAAATCTGGAAAACGAACAATAATTTTGATGCATGCCCGATCTGAATAAGGGACCCCGCCCGATCAGGCTCTTGGGTCAATTCACGAACTAAATAATCGGGCCCTTCTTTTTTTTCCTCCCTCATTTCACTCTCAATCTCCCACTTCTCTATCTCTCTCCCCTCTCAAAATCCTCTCAAAACCCTCACCTCCCACTTAATCTTCCTCCTCCATCCTTTCATCCTTCACCTCTTATATGTATCCATTAAAATACCTCCCACATTCAAGCAATCACCTCCTTCTTTCACCCTTTACTTTTTCTCCCACCACTTTCCCCAACTTTCTTCTCTTCTCATCTCATCCTTCATCTTTCCACCTTCTTTATTTTGTGAGTTTCACCAAAGGATTCAAAGGGCATCCATGGTAGAAGCAGGTAAAATGTCAACGTGGGCAAACTTCAAGGGTTATTGGGCAAAGCCACCATTACCAAAAATTACACCGGATGAAGATTAATCTGAGGTGGTTTTCAAGTCTGAACATCAAAAGGAGAATTGCCAACGATTGAATGGTCGTGAGGTACTTCCTTCACTTTCTAGATCTTGAATATTTCAGTATTTTGGGAATTGCTAATGATTTCAAAAGTTTCATGAAGATAATTGGCATGGAAGCCCACTATAATATTCATATGAATACTTATAGGAGCATGGTGTTTGAATTATATAGTAGCTTTGAAGTTACTAAACCTAGGTCCGGTCCTATTTCTTAATCAAGACTCTTATCTTTCATCATCCCGTTTTAAAAATTTGGCAACGATTCATATCCTGGTCTTTGTTTGGGCGAATTGAGGGAAACAACTTGCGGGGGGACGAACTTTATTTAATTGGTAGCTACCTATCTCGGGGGACTTAAAATCATTTCAAATATAATATCCCCTATCATGTTGCTCATCAGTTTGAGCGCATAGCTACCCCCTACCCCAAACGCCGTGTTGATGGCACTTTTTCTTCTCGTCCCATAGTCAATGGTAGGCTGATCACCCTTCTTGCCAGACAGATAGCGGGGTTTAATGAAT